>NC_053389.1:726329828-726604828 GCF_905171765.1 Bufo bufo | reverse complement strand
GCTGTACCGCAGATCGTTAGTAGAACATGGGAGATGTGGCTCCAGTGCTTGTGGTCCCAGCAGGCACTACTGGAGGGCATCACAGCTGCTCTGGAGAGCCACGTTGCCTAAGTCTGGTTTAAATATCAAGCGCGTGAGAATGTCTAATCAGAGCCAAAAATCCAAAGAGAAAAAGATGATACAACGTCCGGATCAGCCTGTGCAAGAATGTGAGCGCGGCACTAAATCCCCGGGAGCGGGCGGCAGCACCGCCCAATGCCCGTCCTATACAGCTGGACATGTGTGCGGTGCGGCAATGCATCACACATGACATGTAACACGTGCCAATCACCCATAAACACTCAACATCCTCCGGCCAAGTTATTCTGGCGGCACATAGCCCAATCCGGCAAGATTTATCAGTTCTATAGAGGAAAGAAGGGTCAGCGGCTGCGAGACGGGGCGCCGTGGATCCTGGAGCAAAACTACAGGCGGGGGATCGGCACCAACAAGCCTGGGCGCGGGTCAGGGCTGGGGCCGAAAACTGGAACGCTGAAAGAAAAAGAATTGTTGGTAAAAAATAAAAAATAGCCAACTTGGCCGATCGGCGGCTTCTCCGGAGCGGCCACCACCGGAAACCAAGACTTTACTGCCATGAAGACCGGAGAGACGGACCGTAAGGGCTCATGCACAGGAACATATTTTCTTTCCGTGTCCGTTCCATTTTTTTTTTGCGGACCGTATGCGGAACCATTCATTTTCAAGAAAAACGGACGTTACTCCGTGTGCATTCCGTTCCCGTATGTCGGCTCCTCAAAGAAAACAGAACCTGTCCTGTTATTATCCGCATTATGGACATGGATAGGACTGTTCTATTAGGGCCAGATCGTCCGTTTTTGTGGACCACAAAATACATATGGTTGTGTGCATACGGACTCCGGCCAATTTTCATTAAATTGTGCAGAAAGTCATAAAGATAGACGGATAGACAGATAGGAAATACATTAGACAGACAGATATTAGATAGACAGATAGATAATACATTAGACAGACAGATATTACATAGATAGATAATACATTAGACAGACAGATATGACATAGATAGATAATACATTAGACAGACAGATATGACATAGATAGATAATACATTAGACAGACAGATATGACATAGATAGATAATACATTAGACAGACAGATATTAGATAGATAGATAATACATTAGACAGACAGATATTACATAGATAGATAATACATTAGACAGACAGATATGACATAGATAGATAATACATTAGACAGACAGATATTAGATATATAGATAATACATTAGACAGACAGATATTACATAGATAGATAATACATTAGACAGACAGATATTAGATAGATAGATAATACATTAGACAGACAGATATTACATAGATAGATAATACATTAGACAGACAGATATGACATAGATAGATAATACATTAGACAGACAGATATGACATAGATAGATAATACATTAGACAGATAATAGATATGACACAGGCAGATAGTCATGTATGTTATGTGTCGAGTCTATGTGTCCGCTCCCCCCGCCGCGGCACTGCACGGGTTAAGCCCCCATCCCGTCGTCTTCCCCTTGAAGTGCGGGCCCCGCCCCGCCGCCCGCCCCCCGCCGCTGATTGGCCGGCCATGCCCGAGCCTTTGAAGTGGTGTTGAGAGCCCTGGGTTGGGTCTCGCAGGCAGAGCCTTGCAGCAGCTGGAGGGAAGGGAGCACAAGGGGAATCTCTGCGCCCTGGACATCCCTCCTCCAAATGAGCTGTTCTCCCCTTGGATCTTACACTGAGACAGAGCCCCAGAAGTGCCCCTCTCCAGCGGCAGCCCTCGCACCCAGCCACCCTCTGCGCCAGGCCAACAGACTGCCCATCAGGGTGCTGAAAATGCTGACTGCACACACAGGACACTTACTGCACCCGGAGTACCTGCAGCCGCTCTCCTCCACGCCTGTCAGCCCCATCGAGGTAAGCGGAGCCTTCCCCGTGGATTGGGCAAGTTGTAGGCTTGAGTCTCGTGAGTGTGGCAGGCAGGCTAGCTGGGACTTGTGGTGCGCCCCCCCATTGTGAGCTGTGATTTCTGCCAGCCGCAGCCTTTAATGACAAGGAGTGCTGTGTTTGCCTTGTGACTTTGTAATGTCCCCCCCCTCCCTTCACAAGAGGTGGCTTAAGGTACAAGATTAGGAAGCCCATTCCTCGCGTCTGCGTCACGGTTCATCTGAAGACGCCATCATCTAAAACCCCTTTTTTTATATTTTTCGAAACATTTCCTCGCCCTGACCCTGGAAGTATGGGGAGGACGGCGTCGGTGTGAGGCTGGGGAACCGGAAAGCTCCGGCATCGTCCCGATGAATCGTTTAGTTTGTGGGATGTCTGCCGCCTCCATTTTGATTGAAAATCCCCCCCCCCCTCGGCAGGCGACGACCTGCTCTTGTGGCGATTTACTGCTCCGCTTGATGTCAGGAGCACGTAACGGCGGAAAGGGATCAATAACGTCTCTCGCCCTGCCGATCCGCCGCATTAGATGACATTTCATAGCCAGATTTTAAAAAAAGAAAGAAAAAAAAAAACTTTAAAAAAAAAAATGTTTTTTTCCCCCCGTAGCTTCGCGATCAGCAAAATCTTAATTTATTATTTTAATAACGCACGCGGGTTCATCGACGGTGACAACATCGCCGTTTGCATCAATTGTTAATGGCTTTCATATTTTTAATGGTCTCCTGAGTTTTCCTGTAATATTTTATTTCCACCCACTTTCTAATTAAATTATATTTTTGATCTTTATGGGTTTGTCTTACTCTCCCCCCCCCCCTTGCACCCCATACAACCAGCAACCCCCTCTCGCCCCCTCCTTTTCCCTCCCAGTCAGTTCACGGGGCCCTGTCATTAATCATTCCTTGGCAGTCCCTAATGATAAAGTTTCACGAGATTTATGGCCTGGAAATAATAGCCGGGTTCTGTTGAATAGGAGCAGTGGAAAAAAAAATAGGAGAGGTTTAATCAATGTGGTTCGTATTTTCTCAGGCTGTTCTCGGATTTGGTCGTCCCAAATCTCAATTACTCCACGGAGGGGCAATAATATAGGACTTTGCCTTGAATGTAGCCAGAAGGGAATTAAGTATTTTTATATAGCTGAACTTATGTACAGAAGAGCTAGCAATCATCCGTGGAATGTTCTCCTGATTGACCACGCGTTGTATATTGACTATGGTTTCTGACATCTCTCTCTTTTTTTTTTGTTCTTTCTAGTTGGATGCCAAGAAAAGTCCCCTCGCTCTACTGGCTCAGACCTGCTCTCAGATCGGAAAGCCGGATCCTCCGCCGTCCTCTAAACTGAACTCTGTGACTTCCAGTGGTGAGAAGGAGAGCAGCCGTTCCTCATCTCTGAAGCACGGCGAGTCTCCTCTGGAGGACAAGTCCAGCTTCAAGCCCTACTCAAAGGGAGGAGAGAGCAGGAAGGAGAGTAGCTCTTCAAATGGCGGTGGTTCGGATAAGGCTGGATTTAGGGTGCCCAGTGGTTCTTGCCAACCTTTTCCTCCTCATACGCCATCTCCGTCGTCAAGAGTGAGCTCTCCTGGACAGCACTGTGACTCTAAAAATAATGAAAGCCAAGACAAAAAAGAATCGGAAGTCATCAAAATCAGCTCAGACGTGTCCCAGGCCAACACTACTCTTACCAGAGCCAGTACTAGCAACTCCAGTGCAGAGTTCAGCCAAAGTGGAGATGTTACCCCTAGCGGCAAATCAGAGCCACCATCCCATGGATCAGGCCATGTGGCACCAGTTTCTCCCTACAAACCTGGACACTCCGTTTTCCCTCTTCCACCCTCTGGCATGGGATATCATGGATCCATTGTGGGTGCCTATGCTGGATACCCGTCCCAGTTTGTCCCTGGGTTGGATCACTCCAAATCAAGCCTGGTTGGAAATCAGCTCTCTGGAACTTTAGGTTTGCCAGGGAAACCACCCAGCTCCAGTCCTCTGACTGGCGCCTCTCCTCCTTCTTTCATGCAAGGATTATGCAGGGACCCGTATTGCTTGAGCTACCACAACGCCTCGCACCTCGGCTCTAGCGGCTGCTCTACCTGTGTGCACGATCCGTCGGCCCTCAAGTCTGGATATCCGTTAGTTTACCCCAGTCATCTTCATTCAGTGCACACCACGTTGTCTTCCAGCGTCACCCCTTCCCTGCAGGGTCATCCTCTCTACACATATGGCTTTATGCTCCAAAATGACCCAGTCCCCCATATATGCAACTGGGTGTCTGCCAGTGGACCTTGTGACAAAAGATTTGCCACGTCAGAAGAACTTCTTTCCCACTTACGGACACACACGGCCTTGCCTGGAGCCGACAAACTTTTGGCTGGTTACCATACATCTGGTTTGGGATCTGCTGCTTCCTGCCACCTACATCTTCCTCCCACAGGGCCTGGAAGTCCTAACACGTTGCCGGGGTCTCTGTCTTTAAGGAGTCCTCACACTTTGGGACTAAATAGGTACCATCCGTACGGAAAGAGCCACCTAACGACGCCCAGTGGTCTCCATATGCCCTCATTACCAGCAGGATCTTACTACTCCCCATACGCTCTATATGGACAGAGGTTAACGTCAGCCTCAGCGCTAGGATACCAGTAAATAGAACTCGCCACCCATAGACTGTATATTTATTTACTGTATGTTAGCTTCAAGCTGGGAATATTAAGTGCATTATTTACAACAATCCAATGGTATGCAAACATTCTGTGCCCCCCAAACAGTTCTTTTGCATTATCATTTTGTCTTCCATTTGGCCTATTTTTTTCTTCCTTTTTTATGTTGGTTTTACTTTTTGTCTTACTTTTTATTTTATTATAATTTTTTTTACCTTTTTTTTTTTTTTTTCTGTTTTGCATGATACTCACCGCTTAATCCGCCCTTTCATTTATTTCCCTGTCTTTTTATTTTATTTTTTTAGGGAGGGTTAAAAAAAAAGCCTCGCCCTCCTTTTTAATTTTGTACAGCTCTAAAGAAGTGTATTTTTTTGTAATGTGTTCTTGGCATGGTGGGAGCGGGTGGGAGGAAAGAGTCGAGGAAAAAAAAAAAAAATGCATTGGTTGCTATCCAGAATTGGCAAATCTTATTTTGTTTAATAAATGAAAATTTAATTATCCACGCTGTGTTCTTTTAAATGACATTCGGGATTTTTTATTTTATTTTATTTTTTTATTTCCCTTCATGCTTTTTCCGAAATCTTTTCACGTGGGTGACTTGCATAACATAACGTGAAATAAACCTCAATGCCAAAGCGTTCAATAGTACAATATCTGGAATGTATTGATTACAATAAACATTTCTTTTTGCTATTAAAATATTTAGAGATTGTTTATGTCTTTTAATAAGTGAACGGCTTGGAGTGCGGTTGGAAATTGGAGTTCGGGCGCCATCTGCTGGTTTTTAGGGGCACTGCACAAGCAGCTGATGGTATTGCACATAAGATACCAAGTATCCTAGGAAAACAAATAAAGAAATAATAATGTCCAGATGGACCATGTAAAAAAAAATTTCTGGGGTTTGTATAGATATAGCAGAGCTGAATTTCTCATCTTGCAGTTTTTATATGTGCACCATGCTTGGCAGGTTTTACCTGCAATTGTGTGTAAAATGGCAAACGTTACAAATATATTCACTTTTAACCTGGAGGCTTATTGTCTAAAACATGGACTAAAATAAATCTGATAGAAATGTTGATAGTTTAAAACCTGGCCTAAAGTAATTGAGATTTGTGTCATTTAGATTAAAAGTAGCAAAAAGCTGTGGGTGCCTATATATATATATAATCTATATCCTGGTATTCAGCACAATGTGGCGACACACATTACGCCTAGATGGCATTTTATAGATATCACAAAAGGCGAGATGTCTCCGTTTTCTACATGACCTGCTCCACACGGGGGACACATTCCCCCTAACCTTGACAGCTCAAGTCATCTATAGCCGCTGAGGTTTGCGCAAATGTGTATGCGGTGTACTAGACTGGTATTTCTAAAGCTCTTAGAGGCGGCTTTTTATTTTGTGTGCCGGGAGGTTCCATTTATTGCAAAGTCACTTCTGTTTTTTTGAGCCGGATTTGTGAATTTGTAGGAGAAGATTATTTCTTACCTGGTCTGTCCAGGGTAGCGAATGAAGAAGACAACGCCAGTGCCGTAAATGACCTCTTAATCGGAGAGGTAGGAGAAACCTAGACGTGTGTTTATATGTATAGCGATAGCGTTTTCCTACATGTAGGTCCATAGGCAATATTGATACAAAAATAAATCACATTTCATATATTTTTGTACATTTTAATAAATGGGCTGTGCTATTAATTTAGCAGAGGTACTAGAGCTGAATTTGTCATGGGTCACCAAGCGATGCTTATCTAGTATCCGTTAAATGACTAATTCAGCTCTGCTATTTGTACAATAAATACAGACAAATTATAATATGTCTAATTTTTTTTTTTTGGTGTGTGAATATATTTGCCATACAGAAAATGACTACAGATCTGAGAATGAAATAGAAGTATTAAGAGCCAACCGTTTTACGTCAAGTGCGTTTGTAAATGCTGACGTTATCCTTCGCACTTTTTTGCATGAGCCGCAGTTTTCCGTGTCTCTATGGGCAGAGCCACCGCTAACCCGTCTAGCCGGCTTCTATAGTAATTGATGGCACGTCACTTTCTGCATGTCCCACGGCTTTCAAATCAGACACCGTGCGATACGCCGCCTAACTGTACGCCTCCCATTAATATGGATGGTTTCTATGCTCGGAACTAATGACAGCTGTACACGGAGACGGTTTAGCTTTAGATGATAGTTGGGTTTCACACCTTCTGTTGCTATTAATAAGCCCTTAACACAATGCGTCTTTAGATAATTACACGCTCTTATGTCCTATGGTCAAATATGTAGCAGAGCCGAGTTAATCATTTGGCGCCGTCCCTTTTTGTTATTACAATTGGATGCAGTAGAGTCAATGACAGACTCAGCTCTGCTTCATCGGTATATGCACTGTAGGGCTAGAAATTGGAAGGGCACATCGTCAATCTATGAAAATTTCGTCAACCTAACAAATTGGGAGAAAAAGAAAAGATTCTTTTGAGTAAGTGAACACAAGGGTTTCTACGAGATGAGAACAAATCATTTTTGGCACAGGCAGTTGAGCCGTTCATAGATTAAAATAAGTCAAGATGGTGTAAAATAGCAGAAGGCGTGAGAGGTGGGTGACCGGGACTGACATTAGAGGGGGTGGAAGAGGGTCGCACAATACGGACAAAATCAGTCCAGTGCGACCCATAATGTGCCCTTGTGGGGATGATGGTCATGTCAATGAATCCCTATAAATGGATCCGAAATGTTCCTAGTAATTGTGACCTGTGAGGAGTTCACCGTTAGGCCAGGTGAACTAGTGAATTAGAAAGGAATGGATTAGGCTTCTCCTTCCCGCTGGATCCAATTCTGGGTTCTGCTGAAAAAAAAAATCTGCCTCAAAACCTCCCCCGAAAATCTGTGTGAACCTGCCCTTGTGATTCACACACTACAAACTAAACCTACGGTCAGGGCCACCTCTATGACAGGGATCAGCAACCTCCAGCTCCCAGGCTGTTGTGAAACTACAACTCCCAGCATGCACACTTGCTTGGTTTTTCTTGGAACTCCTATAGAAGTGAATAGAGCAGGCTGGGAGTTGTAGTTTCACTGCACTTGGAGTGATGGAGGTTGCTCTATGCTTATGAACGGGATATCCAAGATTTAAAAAACTAAACAACAAAAAGGTATGCTTTTTCTCCTAATAAACAGCGCCACTCTTGTCCATAGGCTTTGTCTGGTATTGCAGCCTTTTTACAATGAAGTGAATACAGGTGACCTGCAATAATCAAGTGATTTTAATGCGGAAAGCAACAACAACACTTGCCTCAATGGTGGTGTCAGGGAAATTGGGTTTATTGCTGAAGAGGCAGCCATGCCCCGTCATCTCCTTTTTGCATCCAAGACACCCCCGTGACCTGATAACGTTTCTAAACACGCCCCTGTGAGCAAAATCCAATCATGCTAAATCACTTTTTTCAAAACCCTGTGCGCTGTATGCAAATTACTAGTAAAGAGTCATCTGGGCGGAGTCCAGATCAGGAAGAGTCATCCAGTCCTTGCTCCAAACCCATCCTCCTTTGCTTGACTGGCGTCCCCTGGCCAATGCACGTCCCCAGCACCCTCTACCTTGTCATGTGCAACAACCTGGGCAGTGCACAGAAGTATACTGGGCCCAGCTTCTCCGCTGCAAGTCAGGAGGAGGACGCTCTGGAAATCCTACTCTGACAGCCCTGCGTACACTGGCGCATGTGTACTGTGCCCAGCTTCAGGTACATATTAATGCCACATGCCGGAGATTAGCTGCTGATGCCAGGAAGGGGGCATGGCTGGAGTCCGCAATGGATGACTCTTCCCGATCTGGAAACCGCCAGGATATTCAATGGTGTCTTACACAGACCACTTCATTTAATAAGCACAAGTTTCTTTTGAGACGGCCTCATCTCCATCAAACTGGTGTAAAGTAGAACTGGCCTAGTTGCCCATAGCAACCAATCAGATTCCACCTTTCATTTTCCAAAGGAGCTGTGAAAAATGAAATGTGCAATCTGATTGGTTGCTATGGGCAACTAGGCCAGTTCTACTTTACACCAGCTTGATAAATCTCCCCATTGATTCCAGCCATATGCCGACTGCTCTCCAGTTCTCGAAACCTAAGATGAATCCACTTGTCCATTCTCTTTCTCAAATAACCAAACGACCTTTGACCCTGCATCCAAAATGAACCCCCCCTTGGGGGACCTTCATTACAAGGAGATGGGGGGCTAACGTATGGGTAGAGACCTCCAGGAGTCTGTATATTCATAGTACAATCATCAGAAATAAAGCCGGACGATGCGAGGAGCAGAGTCGGCATTTCTATTAATACTCAGCCCTAAATTATTTTCGGAATTGCCTTTATAGCAGTTTCCTGTTCTATCCTTTACAATAGCCCATAGATACAGAGCTAAAGGGATACCAGCTGTTTGAAGTGGATCACCGATCTGGGTACCACAAGGGAGCACCACGTTAGGGCCCGATACAGAACAGGGGTTATCCAGGCTTACATAAATCACTGTAGCAAACCCTCAGTTGTGAGATCAGGTCGGTCCAGGCCTGCAGCCTCTACAGACGACCGTGTGAAACCCATGCCCGTGCTGTGGTCCGCAATGCACGGGCACTGACCGTGGCCCAGCCGCATGAGGATCGCGGACCCATTCACTTGAAAGGGTCCGCGATCCGTCCGTTCCGCAAAAAGAGCATGTTCCATCTTTTGCAGTGCGGAGGCACGGAACGGAACCCCAGAAAGCATTCCGTAGTGCTTCCGTAGTGTTCCGTGCTTCCGTTCCGTAATACAGCAACGGGCAGCACACGTCCGTGTGAATGAGCCCTTAGGGCACGTTCACGCAAACGTTTTTTGCGTTCCATATACGGGCCGTTCTTTGAGTTCCATATACGGAACCATTCATTTCAATGGTTCCGCGAAAAAAAAAAAAGGAAAATACTCCGTATGCATTCCATTTCCGTTCCGTTCAAAGATAGAACATGTCCTATTATTGCCCACAAATCATGTTCCGTGGCTCCATTCAAGTCAATGGGTCCGCAAAAAAACGGAACACATACGGAATATACTCCATATGTCTTCCATATCCGTTCCCTTTTTTCGCGGAACTATCTATTGAAAATTTTATGCCCAGCCCAATTTTTTCTATGTAATTACCGCATACTGTATATGCCATACGGAAACACTACTGAAACAAAAAATGGAAAAACTGATCCATTAAAAACAGCCCGCAAAACACTGAAAAAGTCATACGGTCGTGTGAACAAGCCCTTAGGCTACATGCACATGACCGTTGTGTGTTTTGCGGTCTCCAAATTGCTGATCAGGGAAACACGGATGGCGTCCGTGTGTGTTCCGCAATTTGCGGAATGGCGCAGACAGCCATTAATATAACTGCCTATTCTTGTCCGCAAAACTTATAAGAATAGGACAGGTTATATTTTTTATGCGGATCACGGAACAGAGCAACGGATGCGGACAGCACACGGAGTGCTGTCCGCTTCTTTTGCGGCCCTATTGAAGTCAATGGGTCCGCATCCAAGCCGCAAATACTGTGGCTCGGATGCGAACCAAAACAACGGTCGTGTGCATGAGGCCTTACGAGTGTAAACCTTGTCTAGTCTCCTACAGAGCATAATGGTGTACCCCCACTGCACTCCATTGTTCACAACCTGAACTTCCGGGTTGTGGGTGTAGATGAGCTGCCACCACAACACTTCCCATAGTGCTGCAAGATCAGCCAGAAATGGAAACGCCTACTACACCCTTCCCTGGCCCAAAGACTCCGCCTACTACACCCTCCATCATCCCCGACTCTGACATCACCACCAGCCGATCAGCTGTACAGGGAGTCAGCGCACACGTGCCGTTTTCCTTCTCTCTTTCTGCACGCTGCTGTATGTCTATGGGACTACAGCAGCAAGCAGAAAGAAAGATGGGAGACGGCACATGCGCAATGCGCTCTCCTTCTCCTCAATCGGTGGGGGTGCTGAGTGTTAGACTCCCGCCGATCTGATATTGATGACCTATCCTAAGGATAGGTCATCAATATTATAAAGCCTGGACAATCCCTTTAAGCCAGGTTCACATCCATTCCTGCCTACACTATTGCTGTGAGGGCATATATAAAGGCATTTCTGAAAGGGGATGTCCCTGTTGGACTAATGGGACACACTAAGGCCAGGTTCACATCACTGTCTATTTTTCGGTTCTTCTGATCTGTCAGAAGAATAGAAAAATAAGGAAAAAAAACTAATCCTGTACTTTAGGCATCCGTTTTAGCCATTTCTGTCTGAGATTTGTTATTTATTTTGCATGCAGGACTTTCTTCCGTCTAAAATAACGGAATCTCGACGGAAATAGCCCAAACGGATGCTTAAAATACAGGATTTTTTTTCTATTTTAATTTTTTTCTGTTCTTCAGACGGATCAGGAGAACGGAAAAATAAACGGTGATGTGAACCCGGGCTAAGTGTGTTCCATTAGTCCAACGGGGACTGTAGCTGGCCAGCTAAGACCTGTCCTTGTTTGCTAATATAGCTTATATGTTTATACAGCTAGACATGCCAATAACCTAATACAGTTCCTATGTTTGTGTGTTAAAGACAAAAGCGGAGTTATTTACAGTGACTTCATGTTTGGATGTCATATAACTTTTATATATATTGTGTTCACAGAAGCAGAAAAGATAATATGCCTTTAAGATTCATTATATGGATGTGAGGTAAGCTCAATGACACAGCAGAAACAACAGAAAGCATAGAGTAAGTTAAACTGTTGTTGCTGGGCAGGAGTCTAGACCAATCACTGCCAGCCTCACACACAGCAGGAGTCTTGGCCAATCACAGCCAGCCTCACACACTGCCTGTGTGGGAAATTCCCTAGCAGGAGCTGCTAGAAATTATTATTCCCCAGAGAGAGAAGCTGAACAGACATTCACTCCACTGAGAGCTGTGTTTTATGGAAGCAGAGAGGCCAAAATAGGTATTTAAAACAGTTATATAATGTTCCTACTGTTAATATAGTGATTAGAACTGTATACTGAACCAGTTATATGTGTGTTTACTTACAGTTCCACCAATTGCAAACTACAAATACCATACAAACAATTGCAACCATTTAAATTCCATATTGCAATCCAAATTGCATACAACCATACCAGATCATACTCAACCAATCTGCAAATAGTTACTGCTAACTGCATACTGCAAATTGCAACTGAATTCAGCAAGTGAACTACTAGTTAGACCTCAGATATACCTCTCAGAGAAATCATAAAGTGCTTAAATAACTTAAGGCTACTTTCACACTCGCGTTTAGTGTGGATCCGTCATAGATCTGCACAGATGGATCCGTTCAGATAATACAACCGTCTTGATCCATTCAGAACGGATCCGTTTGTATTATCTGTCACATAGCCAAGACGGATCTGTCATGAATTCCATTGAAAGTCAATGGAGGACGGATCCGTTTTCTATTGTGCCAGATTGTGTCATAGAAAACGGATCCGTCTCCATTGACTTACATTGTGTGTTAGGACGGATCCGTTTGGCTCAGTTTCGTCAGACGGACACCAAAATGCTGCAAGCAGCGTTTTGGTGTCCGCCTCCAAAGCGGAATGGAGATGGAACGGAGGCAAACTGATGCATTCTGAGCGGATCCTTTTCCATTCAGAATGCATTAGGGCAAAACTGATCCGTTTTGGACCGCTTGTGAGAGCCCTGAACGGATCTCACAAACGGAAAGCCAAAATGCCAGTGTGAAAGTAGACTTAAAGGGAGAGTACAGATACTGAAGAGAGAAATATATCCACCATTTTATGTTGAATGACAAGATTGAACAGTTGAACCACCATCTTATGCATACCGCCATTTTGTGATATCTTTTCAACACGTGTTATGTACATGGACTATCTGCTGCGGAGGCAGCAGTGTTATATATGAAGAAAAGTTGAAGTTAATAAAGAAGTTATTTCAAGCATTTGGTGTGCTCTTTAAACCTACTGTTTTCATAGAACGGCGCTAGAGGAATTACAGAGTAATAGACAGTCTGGTTAGACTAAAAGTCAGAGATATCAAAATTGTTCTAATGCCACAGCGCAAAAGGAACTTCATAGTGCTGTGCCTGCCACAGGGCCAAGAGATGCCTTTATACATGCCCCCACAACAATAGTGTAGGCAGGAATGGATGTGACGTCAGAGTAATGTGTCATAGCGCATAGTGACATGTAATAGTAATCGCATACTGGGGGAGATTTATAAAACTGGTGTAAAGTAGAACTGGTTTAGTTGCCCATAGCAACCAATCAAATTCCACCTTTCATTTTTCACAGCTCCTTTGGAAAATTAATCGTGCAATCTGATTAATTGCTATCGGCAACTAAGCCAGTTCTACTTTGCACCAGTTAAAAATAAATAAATCTCCCCAATGAGTTTTATAAATGTGTACTGATACACATCACATAATAGACATACACTCACCTAAAGCATTATTAGGAACACCATACTAATACGGTGTTGGACCCCCTTTTCTCTTCAGAACTGCCTTAAATCTACGTGGCATTGATTCCACAAGGTGCTGATAGCATTCTTTAGAAATGTTGGCCCATATTAATAGGATAGCATCTTGCAGTTGATGGAGATTTGAGGGATGCACATCCAGGGCACGAAGCTCCCGTTCCACCACATCCCAAAGATGCTCTATTGGGTTGAGATCTGGTGACTGTGGGGGCCATTTTAGTACAGTGATCTCATTGTCATGTTCAAGAAACCAATTTGAAATGATTCGAGCTTTGTGACATGGTGCATTATCCTGCTGGAAGTAGCCATCAGAGGATGTGTAATTATTGCTCTATGTTGTGTAATTTCTTTATTATTCCTACTAGAAGTTATCAATAAATTGCTAGCAGTCTTCAATAAAGGTTCATCTGGGTTTTAACAGTTGGGGGGGGTCCCTACACGGTCTGATACTGGCAGCTCTGATTGCACAGTGTCAGACCGTGCAGGGACATACCCCCAGACTGCAGGCAGTTCATTAATAAACTAGTAGGAATAATAGAAGAAAGGCACAGCATAAAGATCAAGTGTAGATGCTCCAGAATTGTTATTACATGGGTAGTTCATACGTCTGTAGTTCTGACGTCATACGTCACCACGCACAGGATTTCTTGCGAGATCTTCAATCAAGATGGCGGCGTTTTTTACACCGTTTCAGGGCAAATTGATATACTATCATGAAGCACAAGGAAATTCAGCTTTGCAGCGATTTCCCTGAAATACGGATCAGTGGACTTTGATTCGCTCAACACAAGCCTTTTTAGTTGTGCATGTTCACCTTCTGTCCCTTCTTCAGACTCCTTCCTGGTTCTTGTAGATGCAGTAATTCCTGATCCTCCTTGGGATAAAGATTGCTCACGGCCTGTGACACGCTTGCTGCTGCATAAAGCACAGTTGGTAGCCTGTCCTGTGCTCTAGGCCTGTATATGTGGCCCTTCAGCACCCTGCTGCTTGCAGACAGTGACCTCTAAAGTGCACAGTGCTATATTTTTCCAGTTGTGTGACATGATGGAAAATAGAAGAACACTGCTATAAAAAGAAGGTGGTGGGAACTACTTGTGTCTTGTGTAATACATAAAGCACAGCAAAAATCCCATCCATACGTGTTCCCCACTTGATTCTGTCTAACACCCTCCACATACATACTTCCCAACCGTTCTGGATCCATCGAGACAATCCCACATCTTAGACACTTTCCTGGTAGGTCTGCCACATGTCCCACTGTCTGTGCCACAAATCCGCGCTTGCTGGCGTGCTGTCACTCTGTGAGGGCCACATGACACCACGCCATTATAGGAGACAGGAAGGAAGCCTAGCCCCATCATCCTAGATAGAACAGGTCCACATGGGTCAGGAAGCTGAGCCCCAGCCTATGTGGCTCATCCACGGTGGCGTACACAAGAACCGAGGAGGAGGCAGGGCTGTGTATCGAAGAGGAGGAGGCGAATGCCAACGGAGATGAAGAGTAATGTGCGAGAAGGATAGCAGAAAGAGAGACACAGAGGGCAACACAAAAACAGATTGACTACAGTAGGGCATCAGATGTCCCCAAAAAGAGGTGGAATACTGCACAGGGTGTAATCAACTGAGCGTCAGCCCTGTTCAACCTCCTATGCAATGAATAGTGGTGACTAATGGGCCCTCCACAGCAGGCCACAGAACAGTCCACTACAAGCAGCGCCCCTTATAGGCCTAGGACCAAAAAGGGAAACTGCACTAGAAGCCATCCCGGGACTACTTACAGCCACCAGGGTTAACACACCGTTGGTCCTTTTTTTCAGTGGGTGGTCATAACCCACCCTGGCCTACCCGTCCCAAAATCAGCAACTGAGCCCCCCCCCCCATTCCTTACTGTCTGTGCGCACAGAAAGAGCGTCCCTGCTATGACTGCGTCGTAAACTGTCAGTGATGCCCCATACAATGCGCAGACAGTGAGAAAAAGGGGGCCCCATTTACAGACCCAAACATGGCTGCAATGTGTTTTTATTACACTCTTATTCTTTATGGATCATTTTCACAGTTGACTAGATTACAAAATGAAAATAAGCCTGGAAAACCCCTTGAACTGTATCCTGTAGATGCAACATAAAAAAAAAAAAAAGGAGGCCTTAGCCTACTTTCACATCTGCGTTTTCCTTTCCGGTTTTGAGATCCGGCAGAGGACCTCAAAGCCATAAGAAAAAGCATCTGTTGAATAATACAACCGGCGGCATCCGTTCAGAACAGATCTGGTTGTATTATTTCGAAAATGAACATGCCGGATCCGGACACGAAAAAAAAAAAAAACGGATCCGGCACCATTGACTTACCTGGCTTTTCAACTTCCCATGCCGTACATAAAAACGCTGCATGCAGCGGTTTTGTGTCCGGTATGGGAACGAAACAAATGGGATGTATTCTGGTGTATTCCGTTCCAGTTTGTTCAGTTTTATCCCCATTGACAATGAATAGGAATACGACTGAAGTGTTTATCTCCAGTTTTGACATCCTCTGCGGATCTCAAAACCGGAAAAGAAAACGCAGATGTGAAAGAAGCCTAAAGTGTCTCTTTCCGTTGGGAGGAATGCCGAACAGGCCTAGCTCTTGTTCCCTCTGCCCTGCTATCTTTTACTCATGCTTAGGTCTCATGTACACAACTGTGTCCATTTTGTGGACTGCAAATTGTGGATCCTCAAAGTACGGATGCGGTCTGTGTGCTGTACACGTTTTTTGTTTTTTTTGCGGACCAATTGACTTCAATAGGTCCGTGGTCTGCATTTTGCGGACATCTTCTATCTTCTCTCCCATGGATGTGCTTTCTGCATCCGTATGTCTGTTCAGCAAAAAGAACATAACTATACTTGTCCACAAAATGCGGATAGCAGACCCAGCCGCAAAAACTGTACAGTATCCGTATTTCCACATACGATTAGGTGCATGGGGCCTAACTGGGAATGTCGGCCATATGATATTATTAAATGACCTGGTTCTGTGAGTAGACGATGATGAGATTACTCCTGGTTCACGGTATGGAGCAAGGCATGACTGTAGCGGGGCTTGGAGCTGGTTCTGTTTATGAAGGCATTTTTGGAAATGAAATGGGTGAATTAGCTGGCTGCGTGGAGCGCCAGTTGGGGGGATAAACAGTTTAGTTACAGGGATGTGCTGCTTTATGAGCTACTTTGATCACTAAAACAACTTGATTAAGATAGACAAAGCCTTCCATGTGTGAAATTGACTGCTTTAAAGAGCCTGGGGCTCAGGCTCGGCAGAGGGATCACAACGTGCTGGAAAGTGACAGGACACGGAGCTCAGGGGAGCCGGGTCACTGATACGTGTAGGGGGTGATAAGGTCAGTGCTGGCTGAGGCCTGAATTACCTCACGAGGGTAAGATGGAGACGGTAGAGCAGCACGGTCATCTTAGACGAGGGAACTATGGGCATCTATGAGCTTCGTCTAAAACTACTAATAGTTCCAACCCAGTGCACTGACGGCACAAGGCTTCTGCAAGTATTAATCCAGGGCTGTCACTAATGTAAGAGTCACTCTCATTAAAGGGATGGTCTTGTTATAGACAAGCGCTGTCATATGGGAGACCACAAGCAAACAGCAGAAGTCGCGGCCAGTCAGGATGGCCAGTGATTCATCTGTGAAGGATCCGTGTTTGATCCATGTGTTATCCATATTTCACAGACATGGCACAGCTGAAAACTAATTTTCACAGCATCTCCGCCTAATAGTCCGTAAAAATCACGGATGGCATTCGCGTTGCGTCCATGTTTTTCACGCACCCATAGATCTGTGAAAACAGACACAATAGAGCATGCTTCAGTGCTAAAACCACGGACAGTGCTAAAACATGGATGTGTGAATGCACACATTAAAATGAATGGGTACGTGTGCTGTCCAAGGAGGGCACGTATAGCACACATCCGTGAATCCCTGACGTGTGAATGAGGCTTTACATAGCGGTCCAAAGACCGTGTGTATGGAAGAAACGGCTATCCCTTAGTAACAGTTGCTAGGTGAGGGCTGGCCCGACCTCTGTAGGGTAGAGCTAGTTAGGAGCTGCTGCTGGAGAGTGAATACAGCCAGGGGAGTGTGGAGAGGTACAGACTGGGATACAGCAGCCTGTGAGCAAAGAACAGCCTCCGAGAGAGAAACTGAACTTAAAGGATTGCCGGGCTTTTTCTATTGATGACATCCTCAGGATAGGTCATCAATATCAGATTGGTGGGGGTCCGACACTCAGCACCTCCGACGATCGGCTGTATGAGGCGATGCTGCGCATAGTGCGCATGTGCCATCTCCCTTCTCTCTTCCTGTTCACCGCTGCTGCTGTCTATGGCAAAGACCATATAGGAAGAGAAGGCACGTGCGCGCGCGCGCCATCTTCTCATACAGCTGATTACAATTACACCTGCTCGTTGCTGCAATGTTGATGGCGAGCAGGTAGCGCTGCGGTCTCTTAAAATAGCTGATCGGCGGGCTGCCGGGTGTCGGACCCCTGCCAATCTGATATTGATGACCTAGCCTAAGGATAGGTCATCAATATAGGAAAGCTCTGAGAACCCCTTTAAGAGAAGGTATAGCGGCCATTACAAATGGAGAGTGCTGGAAAATATAAAGCCAGCAAAGGTATTGTATGTTCGGCTGGGAACTTCAATGTGGTGTGAACTAGAAATTTTAGGCACCCTACGACACCAAAGAGACAGACTGGCCATCTGTTAATGGGACTACTCCCTGCTGGGATATTGTAGAACAAGAGAATATTGATAGAGATGACGATTGCACCCCTTGGCCGGATGGGGAAAATTGTACAGTTTACTCAGAGGGGATCTTTATATTGGGACTCGGAGGGGGTCATTCTATGGTCTACACGCCTATACACAACCTTTGGAAAGCTTCCTATGCAACACATGCCAACTGTGCCTATCTCCCAGCGAGCGCCAGGGTGAGGACTGTCACTAAGAGTACAACTACCACCATCATTGCCACTACCACTGCTCCTGTCTTCTACCCTAGTCCCTTCCCGGGCCCGTTGCACGACTACTGACTGTTATGAACCAGACACAGGCTCCACATCAGGTCTGATCGGTCCTGAATGCACTTCACTTAAATAAAGCTGACCAGACACATAGATGAATATCAGCCAGACTCCCCCATGTAATATATATGGCGGCCTCCTAACTGCCCACCGACGGCAGATGTCAGGAGAGATTTGGATGGGGCAGTTGGAATTAAGCATGTCTGATTATTTTGTTCCAGTAGAGATAAGACACAGGCAGCAGCTCACTCCCTTCTCCCAGTTCAGTACACCTGCATGCTCTGAAATGGGATATGGATTTTTACAGACCGTCCAGATATTTCCAGGGGGCTGGCAACCCTGCCCTGCAGCCCTATGCGCATGCACTAACCGTAGCACACTGGCACACAGCTGTGATGTAGATTGTGCTACATTAAAGGAAACCTGCCACCATGAAATGGCAGTGCAATCTGCAGGCAGTGTATTATAGAGCAGGAGGAGCTGAGCAGATTGATGTATAGATTTATGGGAAAAGATTCAGTAAAACTTGTAGTCCATCCATTCACATTCCTGCTCATTCTGGGCTTTGAAGTCCAGGAGGCGGTCCTATCAGTGATTGACAGCCTTCCCTGTATGACTGTGTATATACAGATAGCTGTCAATCACTGATAGGACCTCCTCCTTGACTTCAAAGCCCAGAATGAGCAGGAATTTAAATGAATTAAATACAAGTTAGGGCCCATTCACCCGACCGTATGGCCGCGGTGACAATATATCACCCATTGACTTGAATGTGTTTGCGGTCCGCAAAATACGGCAAAAGATAGGACATGTCCTATCTTTTGAGGAGCGAAGGTATGGATTGGAAGCCCGCAGAAATACTCGGCAGCCCTTCCGTGGGCTTTCGGGACCATGTCTCTGCACCACAAAGATAGGACATGTCCTATCTTTTGCGGATCACGGACCCATTCAATTCAATGGGTGCACCACAGCACAGAGTTCACAAGGCCGGTGCCCATGCATTGCGGACTGCTATTTACAGTCCACAACACGGGCTCGGCAACCATCAATGAGCCCTTATACGGAATCTTTTCCCACAAAACGATATGTCCATCTGCCGCTCCTCCTCTATAAGATGCAGATCAGACACCATGTTTACTACCAAGACAGGTTCCCTCTAAAAGTAAATTCCATGTTGATTTGCCCTTTAAAGGGAACCTGTCACCTAGAAAATGCATATTAAACCGCCAGCAGTACCTTATTGCAGCCTGAAGCATGACTATAAAAGTGTCTGTGTCTTTTCTGTGCAATGCAGCAAAGGTCTAAAAAAAAAAAAAGACTTTTATTCAACAGGCCACGCTATGTAAACTATAGTCTTGAAGTCAAGGGGGCAGCGGCTTCCTCGCCTGAAGTCAAGCGCGGCCCGCCCTCTTTTCCTCCCCTTAGCGTTTGATTGATAGGATTTCCTTCACTACTGGACGCATGAATGTAGTCTCGCGTGTGCGCCGTGTCCCTGGAATACCGGCGCCTGCGCTGTGCCTGTTCCACTCCGAGCTCAAAGCTCAGGCACATAAGAGCCTGGGCATGCGCGAGACTACATTCAAGCAACCGGCAGTGAAGGAATCAGGCATCCTATCAATCAAATGCTTTGGGGAGGTAAAGGGGGCGGCCACGCTTGACTTCAGACGAGACAATCATGCTACAGGCTGCAATAAGGTACTGCCGGCGGTTTAATATGCATTTTCTAGGTGACAGGTTCTCTTTAACAGGACATTATAATTGCTGGCAGAAGCAGATTCTGTTCTCCTGTTAAGCAGATCCCAATCTGCATTAAGGGCCCAATAAACACCTCAAACTGATGAACATACGTGCTCCATGTGTGAGCTGATTCAGCCCCGACAGAAAGAATCCATACAAGCTTTACAGTGCAATTATGTAAATTAACTGGTTTTGGTATAGATAATTCTGATGGAAGACATGAAAATAACAAAATGAACTCTGTGCTGTCCGCACAGTACATGCAGTGCACCGTCACAAGCCGTGTCTGTAAGGGACAACCGGCATCCGGGAATAAAATCCAGACTTTGGGACACATTTGGAAAGCATCTGCCCAAAATAATCACTGATAATGGATCGTCAGTCTATTATATTGCACATAGAGCCTCATATGACTACTTTAAAGGGTAACTGTCATGTTTTCATAAAAAAAATCACTGCTGCAGCAACATTATGCATAAGGCAATCTTTAGTTTCTTCACGTACCTCTGTTTTCCTGGAGTTTTTTTCCTTAGTTATGGCTGTTTAAAAATTTACAATATGAGGACCTTCTCATGGCTCCTCTGCCAGTTCTCTGAGGCCAAAACTGCTTTCCCTCACTTCCCATACAAACTTGCTGTAGCCAGCAGCTCTCTGTCAGCCAATCAGATTGGATTACTGAGAGACACGCCTACTCACTCTGAAGCCTAATGCAGGCATGCAGTGTGGAAGACCGCCACTGTGTCTTCTGTTTCTACTAAAAGTAATACAGACAAGCCCTAGCAACAGTCTTTTAAGGGAGCAGTGGAAAGGGACAGAGGACATTAATGAAAGCTGTTATTATAAGGTAATTACAGATCTTGTGACAATCATTGACAGGTATACATGTCTAGCTCTAATAAACTAGCAAATAAAACAAATATGACAGTTACACTTTAATACAGATCACTGCACTTACTCAAATGGTGGCCACACAGATAGGACGGCGGTAGCTGCTAGGCGATCTGAAGTAGAATGCAGAAGTCAAATTAATGTTGGGTTCACATCACGTTTTTCCATCCGTTTAACATACAAATAACGTATACGCTAAATGGATGCCTCTGACTGATGCTATACGGTGGCATCCGATCACCCATAGAGTTCCATTGTAAAAAAACATATCCCTTTTTTTTACCAGACTGTGCAGGATACAAGAATGTGGTGTGCTGCGTTTTTGTATCTTTTTTTTTCTAATGTATATGTCAAACGGAGGCATACAACGTCATGTGAACTCACCCTAACATGGATCATACGAGGGCATATAATATTAAAGAGGTTTTTCTATTAAAGACTTCCTATGGGCATCCCTTAAAATTTCTGATGAGGCTCCAACCTCTATGACCCTCATCTGCTGGTAGTTCTCCTGACTGCGAGTCTTCCTGCAGCCTTGTTGTGGCCCACCACATCCATCCACAGACTGAATACATGGCTATGGATATGGCATGTAAACTATGGAACCAGGTTACTATCAGACCATTAACCTGGGGCTACACAGCGATCTTGGCTGCGACACCCATTGGGGCGACCAAGAATCACTGTGAAGAACTGCAGCCATAGAAAGAAATGTGGTCACAGCTAGACTCACAAGTTGCCGTGACCCTAGCCCCAGAATTTTGTGATTCTCAATTCGTGGCATCTTGTGAGTTGCGTCGTGCCCCATTCATTTCTACGGCTGCACTGTTACACAGGGATCCAGTGTTGTGGCCAAGATTGCCGTGTAGCCCCAGCCATGTGGGTACTGTATGTAATGCAGGGTTTTGGTAGAAAAATTATTATACCATAGCCATTGATGGTCTTCCTTGTAATGCTCGGTATAATGATCATGAGAATGGGGACCCCGTACCCCCTGCAGCCCCCTGAAAAGAACGGAGCGGCTGTTTGCACATGCACGTGGCCACTCTATTTCATTTTTATAGGAGATCCGGAGATAGAAAAGTACAGCACTCACTATCTCCGGAATTCCCATAGAAAGTAATGGACCGCCTCCATTCTTTTCACGGGGGCTGCAGTGGGATGCAGTGTTCTTATGATGGGTGGGGGTCCCACCAATCTAATAGTTATCTCCTAGCCTATGGACAATGGATAACTTCAACCAACCATAATACCCCTTTAATACAAGCATGTGCTCACTATGAAATCTCCTTTTTACCCACAGTTTCTATTAAAGCTTCATCTATTTTGTATTCCTTCTCTACATAAGGCCTCATGCACAAGACCGTAGTTTCTGTCCGCATCTGATCTGCATTTTTGGCGGATCGGATATGGGCCCGTTCATTTCAATGGGGCCACAAAAAATGCGGACAGAACACCCGTACAGGGTCACAGAGCACGCAGTATGCAGGCAACAAATTTACTTTACAATCTATGGATTGGAACTTCTCAAATACCAAGGGGAAATTTACTAAAGGGAATCCTGACTTTTCAGTCTTGCTTTGATTTTCCATTTTTTGCAGCAGAATTTCGTAAAATACCTAACATCATTTCATAGTTACTCTTTCTGACTGATTGAAAACGGCCATTAAAATGTCTGCGCATTTGACGGGCAGTTATATCCAACTATTTCCGAGATTTATAACAGCGAAGCGTTGTAAACAGGACATTGATAAAACATGTAAACCGTACAATACATTATAAACCCATTAGAATGACACTTTGTATACTGGAAACACAGAAGACGCTTGTAAATCTCTGCTTGGGGATTAAAATGCAAAGTGATGCTTGAAAAAGTTATTTTGTCTGATAATCAGGATTTTCTTTGCTTTTCTTTAGAGGCACTGTTCCATGGAGGTTTTTTTTTTTCAAACCAGCACCTCGACCTGAATACTTTTAAAATTTCATGTAATTAAAAATTTAGCATAGCCACTGAGTTATTCAATAAAATCTATCTGTACAGCGCCACCTGCCGTTTGTTCTTTTGCTTTTTTTTTGTCCGTCTCACTGAGCTGGTCGAGCGCGCTCAGTTTAAATCTTCAACTGCCACCTGCCATATGTTCTGCTAGAAGCTGTGACACCTACAGGGAGAGAGCTGCAGCAGAAAGGACACGCCCCCTGAGAGCCGCCAACTGAAGATAATCTAGCAGAGCAATTGGAGCAGTGAATATGGAGATCTATGGACCCATGTAAGGTACAGGGCTGGTTCTAGTTTTATTATAAAGGTGATGTCTGATTCATTTTTTATCTCAATCGTGGCATAACCCAAGATAAACTCTAGAGTTTGCACTCATTATATAGCGCCAGCATATTCCGCAGCGTTGTACACGGCTTATAATCACTTGGTTTAGGTCTCCTTATTTGACACTGATCTACCACATTCCCAAGGGCTCATTTGTATAGTTATAGGTGCTAGAGCTGCTTATTCTGCATCTGGTTGCAGAATTCTAAGAGGCATGTATATATTTATTCTGCTTTCTTTTCTTCTGCATTTCATTTGTACACTTTATATATTTATATTCCGGATGTGCTAAATGCATTGACAATGAAGGCAATAAATTACCACAGTCATCATCACCTTCTGAGCGCGGTTTTAACACCCTATTATACCTCCCTCCAAGATGTACCGGAAGGTTGAGATCCGTTCATCAAACTGGTCTCGAGCGCAAATATTTTCAGCCTACCAAACGTTAGCGATGTCATCCGAAAATGTTAAGACCAAGATGGCCCCTGTGACACTCACGTACAAATAGATGGTGAGAAACCTGAATATAATGGGTAATGTTATATGTACGAGGTTGGAGGCCATCTATACATAAAGAAGAGGACATAGACAATGGTGACAGATGAAGTGAATGTTGTTTAAGAATTTATTTTCATAATTAGCTAGATGGGCAGCATGGTGGCTCAGTGGTTAGCACTGGTGCCTTGCAGCCCTGGGGTCTTAGGTTCAAAACCGACCATAGACAACATCTGCGTGGTTTGTATGTTCTCCCTGTGCTTGCATGGGTTTCCTCCGGGTTCTCTGGTTTCCTCCCACACTCCAAAGTCATACTGATAGGGACCTTAGATTGTGTGTTCCATTAGGAACAACAGTGTGACGCTAAGGTCTGTAAAGCGCTGTGGAATATAGAAGCGCTATATAAGTTCATAAAATAAATAAATATACCATATTTTTCACCGCATAAGAAGCACCTAGGGTTTAGAGGAGGACAATAATAAAAAAAAAATATTTCATTAGACCTCAGGTCAGACCAGCAATCAGACCCCCAATGTTAATAAGACCCCAATATGACCTCAGATCAAGCCCACAATCAGACCTCAGCTCAGACCCCAATTTGAATGGGTCTGCATCCATCAGCGCCGGCCCCACAGATGGTGCCCATGCACTGGGAACTGCGATTAGCGGTCCCCGATGTTTGGCACAGGTGGCGCACATTTGTGTGCATGAGCCCTTTTCACAGTATTACGGCCTTGTAGGTACTCCAAATGCAGCTATCTAGTGGCTCTGGGTGAAGCAAGGGATAGAATTTTAATGAATTTCATTTTTGCGGACAGCACATCGTGTGCTCTCCACATATGTATGTCCATTCCGTAGCCCTGCAGAAAAGATAGAACATGTCCTATTCTTGCCTGTTAATTGCAGACAAAGATAGGCATTGTTACAATGGATCCGCATAAAAAACGGATGCCACACGGACGTCATCTGTATTTTTACTTAGGTCCTAGGCCTCATGCACACGGCCATGCCTTGAATGGGTCTGCAATCCGGAATGTTCTGTTTTTTGCGGTGCGGACAGATCACGGACCCATTCATACGGTCGTGTGCATGAGCCCTCAGAGTTGGTGATGTGATCATCGGGGATGAGCGAATCAACTTCGAAAACATCCGAAGTCGATTCGCATAAAACTTCAGTCTAATACTGTACGGAGCAATGTATTGGCTCCTATGAGCCGAAGTTATTACTTGGCAAAGTCTCCCTTGACTTCGCATAATAACATCATAGCTTAATTTTTACTCAAAAAAAAAACATTATCCGAACCAGAGTTCGGGAAATGATTTTTTACAGTAGAAATTGATTTATGAAGTTATTATGCGAAGTCTCACGAGACTTCGCGAAGTAGTAACTTCGGATCATAGAAGCCAATACATTCTAATACTGTACGGAGCGCTTGCTCCGTGCAGTATTGGACCGAAGTGTTTCATCCGAAGTCCATTCGCTCATCCCTACCTATGACCAGCTCTGCTCAACAGTTTAAGCAGGTGAACCTACAAGCTGATGTACAATAACATGTAGATTTGTCAGTAAATATGCATAATGTTTTTGTAGTAAAATATCAGGTGATCGCTAGCATCCACATACACACAGTGGGAGATTTATCAAAGCTGGTGGAAAGTAGAACTGGCTAAATTGCCCAAAGCAACCAATCAGATTCTACCTTTCATTTTTCAGAGCTTCTTTGGAAAATGAAAGGTGGAATCTGATTGGTTGCTATGGGCTGCCAAGCTGTTTTTCCTTTACACCGGTTTAATAAATCTCCCCCATACTGTCACTGTTGCTATCCCATAAAAATGACAACTTTTCATTGACAAGTCTAGTGAGATCATTATAGTTGCCCTCTCCATTTAATGTAAAACGGTGGGCAAATTTGACAGAAATTTTGGTAGGTCGTCCCTTCCATGGACCATATGCCTCTGTTATCTAGAATAGGACAACCAGGAGCCAGGCTACCCTGACAGAACTTCAGTCATCCAAAACCAAATGCTGCACACCAGGACCTAGGCATGATATAGCGACAATAATCTGTAAAGTCTGGGGCAGAGCCAGGAATCTGTACACGGGAAGGAAAAGAAGCAGATCACTGACAGAATGGAAACATCATATCATGCTAGGCAGCATTCCACAAAGTGATGTCACTACAAATGTAATACTGAAAGAGCGATGGGCAACACAATGCTAAAGATGGAGAGACAAGTAGCCTGATAATTAGATGGTTTTATAAGACCTTTCAGCATAACGGATGGGCTTAGTTTCAGCCCTGTGAGTCCGCAAATTGCGGAACCGCAAAACACGTATACCGGTCGTGTGCGCTCCACATTTTGCGGAACACACAGGGCCAGAGTTATATAGATATGTCTATTCTTCTCCGTGATTGCAGACAAGAATAGGACATGCTCTGTATTATTTGCAGGTCCGCGGAATAGAACTACGGATGGGGACAGCACACAGTGTGTGGTCCGCATCTTTTTCAGCCCCATTGAAACGAATGTGACCGCACCAGATCCGCAAAATTGCAGATGCGGACCCGTACATACTGCCATCTGAATGAGCCCTAATCCATATGCATATTAGCAGTTAAGTGCATTGAGGGCGGGCCCAAGTCACTCTGTGCATCCTTGCTCCTCCTTCTTCCTCTGCCAGCCCCTCCCTCTCCTTCTTGATTGACAGGGGCAGCTAAAATGTCTATGCAGGAACCTAGCCACGTCTATTAAATAGGAGAGGGAGGGGCTGGCAGAGGAAGAAGGAGGAGCAAAGGTGCACAGAGTGGCTTGGGTCCACCCACAGTGCACTTAACTGCTCATTTGCATATGGATTAAACTTACTTTTCTCCACAATGAAGAAATGGATCGTTATGTGAAATGTACATATAGCTAAGCTAGCCCTACAAGACACTGGGACAGATTTACTAATACTGTATTGGCAAACATTGCACGGTCTAAGAATATGAATCCCCGTCTTAAAATTAGACAAATTTACTATTCAGGTGCATGGCTTTTTATTAATTTGGATTCTTGTAAATCCCCGACCAGAATTAAAGGGGTTGGCGCTTCTCATACATTGAGGGCATATCGCTAGGATACACCCCAATGTCTTATAAGTGTGGGTCCCACCTCTGGGACCCGCAGCTATCTCCAAAATGGATCCCACAAAGTAAAAAAGAGCGGATCGCGGGTGCCCTCCATTCATGTCTATAGGACCAACAAAAATAGCCGAGCACTGGCTCGGCTATTTCCATCAGCCCCACAGAAGTGAGTGGAGCGGCAGCTGAGCTTGTGTGGTGCGCTTACCATTCATTCCTATGGGAGTGTAGAAAATAACCAAGCTTGCCTCTCGGCCATTTTCGGCACTCCTATAGGTATGCAGGTAGGTCGGCCACGCATGCACGGTGTGCCCTCCTTCACTTTGGAGGCTCCATCCTAGAGATAGGTGCGGGTCCCAGAGGTGGGACCCCCACTTATCAGAAATTGGGGGTGATATGCCTCCCGATGTATGACATGGGCCAACCCCTTTGAAAACTACATACCGGTACATAAGAACTACAGCTGTAATAGGCTAGGTTTCTTCAGAGAGTAAGCGAGGCTATTGCAGATAATGAACGGCTTCCCCGCTGTCAGCACAGCGCTCCCGGGATCTGAGGGTGCAATGTTTGCGATCGCTGTTATCGCTGATCGCAGGCATTAGCCCAGGTGTCTGCTGTGTGAAACAGCAGGTACCTGGCTGCTATGGTGACCGCTGCGGAGAGGGCACAATCTTTAAAGAGACAACATCCTTTGTACATGTACGGCGCATGTCATCAAGAGGTTAAACAACACCTTTAGGCCTTATGCACACGAACGGCGCGGACAGCCATTAATATAACTACCTATTCTTGTCCGCAAGACGGACCAGAATAGGACAGGTTTTATATTTTGCGGACCACGGATCGGAGCAACGGATGCGGAAAGCACACGGAGTGCTGTCCGCATCTTTTGCGGCCCCATTGAAGTGAATGGGTCCGCATCCAAGCCGCAAATACTGCGGCTCGGATGCGGACCAAAACAACGGTCGTGTGCATGAGGCCTTACCTGGATATTTTTCCAATTTTGTACTCCACCCCCTACTGGAGTAAGATTGCTCCTTCTCTGCAAATTTATGAAAAGTGCACTTAATAAACCTAGAATAAAAGCAATTAGCACAGCTAATCACACCAACTTTTCCACCCACTTTTTAAAAGTGACGAGAGTGGTGTAAATCCTAAAAAGACACATTTTGTGAAAAATATCATGCACCAAAATATGCAACTTTTTGATGCTGGTTTCATCAAAGAAACAATAAATTCGCACCTTGGCTTTGAATTACTCGCCATTTAAGAGAGACTGTATCTGCTTGCTGTCAGTGAATAGAAGTGTTGTTTTTATATCTATAGAGGCTTTAATCTGTCCTGATTATGTCCAACTCATTCAGATACTCAACTTGGTAAGTGTGCCTCAGCACTTTCGTGTAATATGTTATCTGCCTGTACGGATTGGGTTCGCAGCCTCCAGAATATTTCTATTCACTTATAGCAAGCAGGAACCTTGAAAGAGAGAGTGCAATAAAAAGGTTATAGAAACCATTTGCAATGATTACACCTAAAAATTGAAATAAATATCTTTATAATAGAGCAGCTCTGAATAGTAAAGCCCTGGTCTGTTCCTTGCTCTAGGTGAATTGTCCCACTGTCAAACATCTGACTTGTCTATTTTAGTATATTTTGTGCAATTCTTCTTTTATTCCTCCTAGAAATTCATGAATCAATTGAAAACTGGGTGTTACTATTCCCCTTGTTAACGGAGTGCGTACATATGGTCAGAGTCAGACTTTATAGGAATACATCCCTAACAGGTGACACCCAGTAAAATTTCTAGGAGGAATAAAAGAGAAATGTCAAAATATAGAGTTATAAGAAAAGTACCCCCCAGAAGTATTTACTATAAAGACACATGAGGAGCGGTGACAGATCCTCTATAAAATAAAATCCAGATTATGAATAGAGTCAACCAGCGACTGCAGTGTATAGCGCGGTGCTTCTCATGCTTCACTTGCAAATCTATGGACACTCTTGACATGCCAAGCTAATAGTAAAGACAATACATGTGTTGTACAACTGAAGAAAATCTTTAAAATGCTCTCCTAAAGCTTCAGACATCTGGTAAAATACTTGAAGTGACATAAAATAGGGGGATTCTTCAAAAAGCCACCGCAATTACCGAGGCAAATCTCAGTTTGCCTTTACACATGAACCTCTCTGAAAGGTTTCAGGGTCAGTGCATTCTAAAATTTCCCAGGTAGGTGGATAAAGCCATTGTGAGGTCCACCATTCTTCTCGGCTGGTTAGAAGGTTCAGAGAAAGAGAGCAGAGAACAATCAAGTCCTTACATTCTGTCCAGTGACCCCTCCTCTGTGGATAATTGGATTCCGCATTCTGGGAGTCTCAGTCCACTGGGGGCCTGTTCGTTTGGCGGTAATGGTTACCATTTAGTTGATGTGTCAGTACACTACTTCAAACATCTGTGTAGGCAGAATATGACCCTCCGGAAGATAGCGGTCTACGTGTAGAGAAACATGAGCCCCTGCGAAGAATGGACGAGGATGGGGCGTGATCAAAGACAAACCGATGCCAGTATGGAACGGGCAAGATGGGCAGGGAGCTACAGTGGTCTTGGCGGCATGAAATCCTGCCACAACTGTGAAGTACAAGAGGCACACTATTCCCTAAACTCATTCTAGGTTCAGTCTACTCAATAGAGCTCTGGCCGTATTATAAAATTGCATAACATTTTAGGGTCTTCCCTGCGGGATACTGCAGAGTGTAAATAAACCTGTGTTATGTTTATGTACTTAATCCCATGATTAACCCCTTCCTAACACAGCGATTTTCTGTTTTCGCTTTTTCACTCCCTGCCTTCCCAGAGCCATAACATTTTTATTTTTCTGTTCACATTGCCGTATGAGGGCTTTTTATTGCAGGACAAGTTATACTTTCTAATTCCACCATTTAATATGGCCTACAATGTAGAGGGAAGCTAGAAAAAATTCTAAATGGAAAAAAACGCAATTCCGCCACAGTTTTAGGGTTTTGTTTTTACATCACTCACTATGCAGTAAAATTGACTTGTGCTCTTCATTCTCCAGGTCAGTACGATTACGGTGATACCACACTTGTATAGTTTTTCTTGTGTTTTAATAGTGAAAAATATAAAAACTTTTGAAAAAAAATTAAAAAAATTCTTGTCATCGCCATATTGACACTCATAACCTTTTTATAGTTATGTGTACAGAGATGTGTGAGGGCTCATTTTCCTGCAGGACGATTTATAGTTTTTGCAAATAACATTTTGGGGTGTGCATGACTTTTTTAAATCACTTTTTATTCAATTGTTTTGGGAAGCAAGGTGATGAAAAAAGGCGAATCGGCCATTTTTTTTTTTTTATATTTTAATAGGACGGGCGTTTTCGGCGATGCCCATGATATTTTTTAAAAAAAATTATTTTGGGGGAAAGGAAGTGATTTGAATTTTTATATATTTTATTTATAGATTTCAGAACTTTTTTTTTTTTTTACTTTTTTGTTAGGTCCCGAATTGGACCCCAACTTGCAATCATCCGATTGCAATTTGTATAGAATAATGACATTTGCTCTATTATAGAATAATGACATTTGCTCCATTATTCTATACAGAAATCAGTATATTACAGTTCAGGGCTGCCACCTGCTGGCAGTCTTCCACATTTGACCACGGCATCTGAGGGGTTAAATGTCTGTGGTCGGCATTACCGCCGTTCATGGACATTAGCTTCAGGTGTCTGCTGTATGAAACAGCAGGCACCCGATGCTATGGCGCTCGGTCTCTGCTACGGAGCGGGAGCCATCTTTAAAGACCCGACATCCGCCCTACATGTACGGCGGATGTCGTGAAGGGGTTAATATAAAACTGGATCCAGAGATTTCGCCATTCAATGTCCCAGTTACTAGATTTATTTCAAGCTGGCAGCTCAGGGGGCACGTCCTTTCTGTTGCAGCTCTCTCCTTATCACACCTCAGCATGGTGGACATGGAAATAAGTAAAAGAACAAACAGCAGGTGCCACCACCAGCTTGGGTTCCTTCAGCCATGGTTGCACGGTGTTTGTTCTCTGACGTTTCTCGCCTGACGCGACAACGTCTATCCGTTCAATGAAACGGAAAACACGACACATCGGAGAAGGCCAATGATTTGCCTATCAGCGGAGGTCCAATTCCGATACTGCTGTGAAAAGTGAAGTCTTTTCTGCTGAAGCATCTTCATTAGCAGAGGTGCAGTAACCATCCTTCTACTTCAGAGCCCCATACTCTGTAGGATTCACTGAACGGTTGTTCTAGACACACGTCTGGTAGCCTCATGGTTCATTTTGGAGGTGAGCTGCTCCCCTGTACTGTGTTGCTCCCCCCTGACACACCTTCATAGTCAACAGTTACCGCTCACATCGATGGCACTTGGTGCTCTGCAGTTTCCATGTCACTTATTCGCAGTAGTGCCATTTGTACCCTTTCACCACAGCAGCACAGGAACAGTTCACAAAAAATCCAGTAATCACCCCTTCCTGCAACTCTGATAAATCGTCCTCTTACCCATGACAGCAATGAGGGATATGTTTGCAGACAGCCTATCACACACCTTATATACCCACCAAGCCAGCTCATGACAAGTGACTCATGAGCTACTCACTGAAGTGGTCATAATAATGTGACTCAGTGTGAATTTGGAGGCAGCATACGGTGGTACATTATGGATAGACTTCTCTAGGTGCCGTATCATACATCTCGACACTTGTAAGAGGCCATATTACCGCACCATGTGCATAAGTAACTGTACACATTAGATGTCTGATCTAAGGTCTAGTAAAGAATGGGGGTCTGATCCGAGGTCTGATGAGGAATTGGGGGTCTGATGAAAAATGTTTTCTTATTTTCCTTCTCTATGGAGTGAAAAATATGGTAATTTATATTATCATTCTCTATTTTGTGGTTACCATCATTATAACCCAAAATTTGAATAAATAATTACTAGATAACTTCCTATAATTTTATTCCTATTGCAATATGAGCCTACCATCTGACCATCAATTTTAGTAAATGGGCCATCATCTCCAAAATATCCAGTGATTACTACAGGTCTTGTGGGATGTCCTCAGTGCGCAGTGGTCAATACCTACCAAAAGTGGTCTGACCAGTGAACAGGTGACAGGGTCATGGGCACCCAAGGCTCAATGATGCACCCAGGGAGTGGGTCCACCCCCACAAAAGAGCAAGCCACCAAAGCCTGAGAAACCACCACTATGAGAAGAAGGCAAGCTGACAGTGTAATGCCTTGGGCAATGTCCTGCTGGGAAACGTTGGGTTCTGGCATTCACGTGGATGTCATTTTAACATACACCACCTACCTAAACATTGCACAGATCAACTGAACCCCTTCATGGCAGCGGTATTCCCTAATGTCAGGATAATGCCTCTCACGATGAAAAAAACTGTTCCAGAACATGGTTTGATGAACATAATAGATAGCTCAAGGCGATGACTTCGCCAGATCCCAATCCAATAGATCATTTGTGGTATGGCCTGGAAAAAAAACAAGTCTGATTCATGGAGGCCCCACTTCACAACCTACAAGATATAAAGGAACTTTTGCTAACATCTTGGTGCCAGATACCACAGGACACTTTTATAGGTCTTGTGGAGTTCATGCCTCAATAGATCAAAGCTGTTCTGACAGCAGGTGAGAGACCTTCACTATTTTTAGCAGGTGGTTTTACTATCACAGTTAAATGACGTATACATTTTACCACTCGGCTCAAACTGAATTTTTTTTTTTTATAATAGTAATTTTGGCTGTAAAACAGATAATATCTACGTGTTGCAGATGGATATATATATATATATATTTTTTTTCACTTTTGTCGACTGAAAAGTTAAATTACATCAAACTTTGTCAGCACGTTGACAACTGTAAAACAATTCTTCAGATTCCACATGACCCCTACACAGAGGAGCGGCATCCTTAACCCCTCCACTACCAAGTGCTTAACAAAAGGGGGTTACAACACCTTTTGGAGAAAGAGCCCCACAGGGGGTTTCTATTGGGAATGTGTTGGGCAATGCCGGAATCCACTCTATTATTGCATAACAAGTCTCTCTTCAGAAGGGAGACCCACGGAGTTTGACTCCCGGTTGACCCCAAGGCTTTCTTCTCTCCTACTGATGAATGCGTACAATAACACCAGCTGTCTGTTCCTCCCAAATCTAACCAAGGAAGAAAGCCACTGATTACTCAAATACAGTCATTAAAGGGGGAAATGTGTTTTTAGGGCTGTCAGAGTGATTAATGAGGGTCAGCAATGCTTGAAAAAAAAAAGTGTGTCTGTTTAGTCTAACTGGCAGGCAGGCCTTCTTATTGATTTATTGCAGCAGTTGCTATGGCCCTGTGGTGTGTAGTATGTGTGCCTGTGTGTCAGAGCTGGATAGTTAACCCATTCTTTGCAGACTGGTGGGCCCCTGTTCTGATTTGCGACCTTTTTCTCAAAGCAGTTGGCTGCATATGTATGAGAGTCATTTTTCTATGTGCCTTATAGTGCAGATTACAAAACAGAAACTCAGCACGGTTTTTCGGGTGGATTTCTGTACACTTTGCTAGTACTTTATTAGACCTCATGCACACAAACGTATTTTCTTTCCGTGTCTGTTAAAAATTTTGCGGAACGTATGCAGAACTATTCATTTCAATGGGTCTGCAAAAAAAAAGAAAGTTACTCAAGGATAGGACTGTTCTATTAGGGGCCAGCTGTTCCGTTCCGCAAAATACGGAATGCACACGGACGTCATCCGTATTTTTTGCGGATCCGTTTTTTGCGGATTGCAAAATGCATACAGTCGAGAGCATGAGCCCGTAAGGTCCATTCACATGACCGTACTTTTGGTACGCATCCGATCCCTTTTTTTTTTTTGCAGAACAGATGCAGACCCATTTATTTCAATGGGCCCACAAAAGATGCAGACAGCATCCGTATGTCCGTTCCACGGCCCTGCAAAAAAATAAAAACTAACATGTCCTATTCTTGTACGTTTTGCAGACAACAATAGAAACATAGAAACATAGAATGTGTCGGCAGATGAGAACCATTTGGCCCATCTAGTCTGCCCAATATACTGAATACTATGGATAGCCCCTGGCCCTATCTTATATGAAGGATGGCCTTATGCCTATCCCATGCATGCTCAAACTCCTCCACTGTATTTGCAGCTACCACTTCTGCAGGAAGGCTATTCCATGCATCCACTACTCTCTCAGTAAAGTAATACTTCCTGATATTACTTTTAAACCTTTGCCCCTCTAATTTAAAACTATGTCCTCTTGTAGCAGTTTTTCTTCTTTTAAATATTCTCTCCTCTTTTACCTTGTTGATTCCCTTTATGTATTTAAAAGTTTCTATCATATCCCCTCTGTCTCGTCTTTCTTCCAAGCTATACATGTTAAGGTCCTTTAATCTTTCCATTTCTAACAAAGGGCAGGACCTGCTGATCTGCAAAATGTGGAACGCACACAGTTGGTATCCGTGTTTTGTGGATCCATAATTTGCAGACTGCAAAACGGATACGGTCGTGCGAAAGTGTCTATGCGCTGTGGTTTTTCCACACAAGAATGTGTCATAACTGTGCATAATCCGGACCATGCACAAGTAACCTAAAAGTACCTGTACAAGCTGCGTATGACACCCACAGCATAATCCAGGACCAGCTAAGTAGATTAGATTTCCACAATCTCATCTACACGATACAAAAATTTTCCGCATGCAAATTGACCTGCGGTGCAGATTTTAAATGGTTTGTCCACTATTATAATATTGGTGTCCTATCATTCAGGATAGGTCATCAATATCACATCGACGGAGGGCTGATCAGCTGTCTTAAGAGACCACAGCGCTAATGCGAGCACTGCCAGGTCTTCACTGTTTATCTGCTTCCGTCGACATCGCAGCGTCGAGCAGATGTGATTACACCAGAGCCGTCCCTTTCATTTCAATGGAATGGCTCCTTCCCGTTCAAGCAAATAGGAAGGAGCCGTCCCATCGAAGTGAATGGGACAATGGAGTTGTAATTACACTGCTTGCTGCTGCAATGTCGACGGCGAGCAGGCAAACAGTGAAGAGCAGGCAGCGCTGTGGTCTCTTCAAACAGCTGATCGGCGGGGCTGCCTGGGGTCGGACCCCCGCTGATCTGATATTGATGACCTACCCTGATGATAGGTCATCAATATTACAAGAGCGGACAAACCATTTAATTCTTTGTGAGGATGTCTTTCTTTGCAGATGTCCTCCATACAAAGGGTTAACGGTCCATTCACACGTCCGAAAATGGGTCTGCAATATCGGGAACGGGTGCGGATCCATTCATTCTCAATGGGGTAAGAAGAGATGCGGAGAGCACACTATGTGCTCTCCGCATCCTCATTTCCAGAGCGTGGCCCCGAACTTCCGGTCCGCGGCTCCGCAAAAAAAAATAGAACATGTCCTATTCTTGTCCACAATTGCGGACAAGAATAGGTAGTTGTATGGGGTGTGCCGGCCGGGTGTATTGCGGATCCGCAATACACTACAGACGTGTGAATGGACCCTAAATGTGCAGGCAATTCTGTACAAAAAATCCACATACGTTCACGTGTGACAGCTTTTCTAGTGCAGCAGATTTCGTTGCAGAAAATTCTGCAACTGAAAACCGGTTCCATGTATCTGAATAGGGCTTACAGAAATCCAAACAACCCCATTCAAGTGAATGGAACCGGTTTTCAGTTGCAGAATCTTCTGCAACGAAATCTGCTGCACTAGAAAGCTGTCACACGTGAATGTATGTGGATTTAGGGTCCATTCACACGTCCGTAGTGTATTGCGGATCCGAAAATTGCGTTTCTGCAGAGATTTGTTCAGCAAACTCTATCACATGTACCCAAGGGTACTTTCATATTTATCGGGAAAAAAATCTATTGCGGATTTCGCCATACTACAGTAAATGCAGAGGTGATTCCATGGCAAAATCTGGAATATTACATATCGATTCACTGCAGATTTCACATTGAAAAGGGCGATACCAGCAATGAAAATCTGCAGAAGGAAATAATATGCTGCACATTTACAATCTGTGCAACGTGTCCACTACGTGTGAACATACCATAACATGAGGGAGGGAACCGTCTTAGGATCATTCATGGGATCTCAGCTTACTCATACACCAGGAATATCACACTCCACTAATCTCTGTGAATGCTTGTATTATAGCGGCTCAGTGGTTAGCACTGGTGCCTTGCAGCGCTGGGGTCCTAGGTTTGAATCCAACCAAGGACAACATCTGCATGGAGTTTCTATGTCCTCCTGGTGTCTGGGTGGGTTTCCTAATACAGCACCAGCAAAGCGATTGAAACAAATCTCATGTGCACTTTGCTTTTTTTCTGTGTAGAAATTGACCTGTGCCACTTTTTTGGTGTAGATCTCGCATCAGATGCGCAAATTATACAAACAAATTTTGGTGCGGAAAAGCAGAGAATCCACAAGGAAATCCGAATTTCTGCTTGTAAACCTGAACCTGTGAACAGGCAACCTAAGGGCTCATGCACACGACTGTATGGCTTTTTCAGTGCTTTGCGATCCGTTTTTTACGGATCCGTTGTTCCATTTTTTGTTTCCGTTGTGTTTCAGTTTCCTTTCCGTTTTTCCGTATGCCATATACAGTATACAGTAATTACATAGAGAAAATTGGGCTGGGCATAACATTTTCAATAGATGGTTCCGCAAAAACGGAACGGATACGGAAGACATACGGATGCATTTCCATATGTGTTCCGTTTTTTTTTGTGGACCCATTGACTTAGGGTCCATTCACACGTCTGCAACGGAATAGCAGACCCATTCATTTCTATGGGGCAGCACGATGTGCTGCCCGGATCCGGAATTGCGGATCCGCACTTCTGGGTCCGCAATTCCGATCCCGAACAAAAATAGAACATGTCCTATTCTTGTCCGCAATTGCGGACAAGAAAAGGCATTTTCTATGAGAATGCCAGCGATGTGCGGTCCGCAAAATGCGGAACACACATCGCCGATGTCCGTGTTTTGCGGATCCACGGATCCGTGGATCCGCAAAACACACACGGACATGTGAATGGACCCTTAAATGGAGCCAAGCACCGTGATTTGCGGACAAGAATAGGACATGTTTTATCTTCTTTTCACGGTACGGAAATACTAAAACGGAATGCACACAGAGACACTTCAGTTTTTTTTGCTGAACCCTTGAAATGAATGGTTCAGTATATGTACCGCATACTGAACTCAAAAAACGGCCAGTATACTGAACGCAAAATACTGTCGTGTGCATGAGCCCTAAGGCTACCTGCACACATTGCGGATTACGCACAGTTTTTCAGTGTGGAAAAACTGCAGCTTAGAACAGTAGCAGAAAGGCGTATGAGATTAGACAAATAACATTTACGCTTTTTTATTCCGTGCACGAAAATCGACCTGCTGTATGAATTTGGAAATCTGCAGCAGGTCAATTCTTTGTGCGGTTCTTTTGTGTAGATTTCACTCTTCTCAATGCAAGGGTGAGCTCTACGGCAAAACCACATCAAATCCGGACCAAAGACTGCAAGTAACATGTACGGACACTCGTGCGGAGTTTCTGCAAGACGGCCCACACGTGTGCTGGTAGTCTTAGCGTGTGCTGTATGCAAGCTAAAGCGTCCCATGGACACAGCAACAACCACATCATGCCAATAGACACCTTGATCTCATGTGGAGGTATAGAAAGGGTTGTTTTTTTTGTCAGATTTGGTGCAAACCAAACTGGAAAAACGGTGACATGCTCCATTAGATTCGATACAAGCAGTGCCTTTACAGGGAGCACCCAGGGAGACCCTCCAGGCACTGTGCTCGTGAGCCCTTACTTCAACAGTTACTAATAGGTTGGGCTCACCATCCAGTAAGTGCATTAATAATGATAGGATTTACAAAGAAATTATTCCTGGCTGCTGATTTAAAGGGACACGTCCGTCCGTCAAACTCAGTATTCATAGAATTTTATACTTTTTTTGGCAGTACTATACTGTCATTCTGTAGCAATCAGTGCAAATGATATGATCTCCTATATACATAGGTAGTCCACTGTCAGTTTACTGCTGCTGTGAGGGTAAGATGTTTTCTGATGAGTAAACCTCATTATAATAGTAGGTGTAGCATTGGGATAACAGTATGACAGCTCTATTGTTCTCTTAAAGGGGTTTTACCATCACACACAATGGGGGCATATCGCTAGGATAGGGGACCCGCACCTACAATGAGAACGGAGCGGGGAAAGGAACGGAGGGCGCACTGCGCATGCACAGCTGCCCTCCATTCATTTCTATGGGGCTGACGGAAATAGCCGAGCCAGGATTTCCCGGGGTCTGTCCACCACCAAGAGCTGTTCCCCACTGCTCCCATAGAAATGAATGGTAGCAGGGGCTTGGTGGTGGACAGACCCCGGGAAATCTGGGGTCCTCCAGGCACAGCTCTCACCGCTCCATTCTTGTTGTAGGTGCGGGTTCCAGAGGTGGATCCCGCACCTATCAGACAATAGGGGCTTTTCCTAGCGATATGCCCCCACTGTATATGATGGGAATACCTCTTTAATAGGCCTAGATAAAGATGGCCACAAAAGTGCACTGCACTTATCAGTGTAATATGTGATTCTCTAAGGCTAAAACGCAAAAACGCATCAGTTCTGATAATACAACCGTCTGCATCTGTTATGAAGGGATCCGGTTGTATTATCTTTAAAATGGCAATGACTGATCCGTCATGAGCTCCATTGAAAGTCAATGGGAGACGAGAAATCGGATCCGTCCCCATTGACTTGCATTGTGGGTCATGCCGGATATGTTTTGCTCCGCACCACATTGCGGACAGAAAAACACTGCTCGCTGTGGTTTTAGTTTTTTACAATATTTCAGGTAGAATCTAGTCGCTACCAGGAAGCATGAGGAAATTCAGCTTTGCGGGAATCAAATTTATCCGGAAATTCGGATCAAAGATCAGAATCAATCGCTGAACGCTAGTTATTTTACACCTAATGCTACAGCTGAGACTTTTGATAGGGCCATGTGTACAACGCTAGATCTCAGCAGTAAAAGAAGATGCTAGTGAGTTAGTGTACAAAAAGCTGGAGGCGGGCACCCTTACGGCATAGGCAGCACCCTAGCAGCAGGTCTCAGACATATTTTTCCCTGCAGTTTTACAAATCAGTTATCTAAAACGGTTTGCATCTTAGTTTTCATTCAATCAATGGAGCATTAGACAGTTAATCATCAGCCAGGAACAATCTGTTCCTGCCGGGATATAGCTGTCATGTCATCTAAAGTGTGTTAACACCTCACAACCTACTAAGGAACTTCCCGCACATGCCTCGTCCTTGACTCATATTCTAATCGTTTTCTCTTTATATTTCTCAACTTGGAGATTATTTCTAAGGAAGGAACTAAATTAGCTCTGAGGAAGAGTTCAGGCGAATAGAAGCTGTGGCTTATGGCCGGCTTCGGGGGAAATGTATCATTGCAAAGTGTGTCTCACACTGTAGGTGTGCAAAATTTTAATGTAGGTGGCCCAGCACATTTATCATAATCTACGCTAGGAAACTGGCACAGATTATAGTGGAAATCTACACCAGTGCCCTTGCTGGTGTAGGTCTCCAGTTTGGCGCACAGACTTTCATGGATGCGACACAAATGTTAGGAGGCATGCACCTAGTAACATAATTGTGGCACATCTGATGCCGGCACGGAAGAGATTAAGACCAGTGTGTAAAACGACGATCTTGGTAAATCTCCCCTATAGTTTTGACACTTTTTGTCTTCCACCTACAGGTGAAACTCGAAAAATTTGAATATCGTGCAAAGTTCATTTATTTCAGTAATGCAATTTAAAAGGTGAAACTAACATATGAGATAGACTCATTACATGCAAAGCGAGATATTTCAAACCTTTATTTGTTAGAATTTGGATGATTATGGCTTACAGCTTATGAAACCCCAAAGTCACAATCTTGAGGTACCCTTTGCTCAGGGGGTATGGATTAATTAGCTGACTAGAGTGTGACACTTTGAGCCTAGAATATTGAACCTTTTCACAATATTCTAATTTTAAGTTGCATTACTGAAATAAATAAACTTTTGCACAATATTCAAATTTTTCGAGTTTCACCTGTACATTAAAAATTTACAACATCAATACATCTAAATCCTGGGGCAGGACAGCCCAAACCATTATTTGCCAATCCTTCTTGTCCATGAAGGCTGAGAAGAGGAGATAAACCATTGAGATGGTTCCTGTGCCTGGATATGGAGGACGCAGGGACTCCCACTCTCCATAGCAGCAGAATAAGCCATCTGTATGGCTGCATACCATTGTTTATATGGCACCCACATATTCCACAGTGCTGCACAGATTGTCGTCATTCTCATTAGTCCCTATCTCTGACATACACTAGAGAACTTGATAGGATGAGATAATACACAGGCTGCTTGTGTGGTCCATACAGCTAAATGGCATTGGCCATAATACAAATTAAAAGGTGGCATACCTATACTAGGCATACTTATTGATGGAAGAACAGAGGAGGTTTTTATATACACTACAGACATCAGTGAATGTTAAAACGGTTCTCCAGGACAAGAAAAACATGGCTGCTTTCTTCGGTCCATGAGTTGTGCCTGGTATTGAAGCTTAGCTCCACAGAAGTGAATAGAGCAGAGTTGCAATACCACCTGTGGATTAGTCGTTTTTGAGGAGAAAGCAGACACGTTTTTGATCCTGGACAACCCATTTAAGGGCCTCCAGAAAATGAGTACTGAATAAATAGGACTTGTTTATCCCAGAATATACAAAGTGTATATTCCTTACTTGTTATTATGTGCAATTGTAGAATAAATACCATTACATTACAATACCCTTGGTGGGAACACTGAGGTTGCCAGTAATTTTCTTTCCTTAAAGCGTCACTAACTTTTCACATGTTCTAGAGACGTATCAAAAGTCGTGATCGGTGGAGGTCTGAGTGCTGAGACCCCTGCCAATCTCTAGAACGAGGGAAAAGAAGTGCGTGCATATTGCACTCTCTCCTCGCTGCACTAGACGGGCTCCTAGAAGTCTAGGGACCTGTTTTGATTCCTACCTCACCAGCAAGGAGAGAAAAATGCACCATATGAAGGCACTTCTCTCAACCCATTCTAGAGAACGGTGGAGATCTTGGTGCTGAGACATATCAAACGTTGGGTGAAAAGTTAGTGACGCTTTAACAGAATATCAGCTGTGCCTACAAGAGCCATTATTTTTGGGTTGAAGAAATTCAGTGTTCTCCCACAGGTTAGGTAACATAGGAAGAACCCACCTAACAGCACCTCTCATCTCAGCTGCAATTACATAGTAACATAGTATATAAGGCCGAAAAAAGACATTTGCCCATCCAGTTCGGCCTGTTATCCTGCAAGTTGATCCAGAAGGCAAAAAAAAACTTGTGAGGTACAAGCCAATTTTCCCCACTTAAGGGAGAAAAATTCCTTCCCGACTCCATTCAGAATAACTCTCTGGATCAAGGACCCCTCTCTAGTAACTATAGCTTGTAATATTATTACGCTCCAGAAATCCATCCAGGCCCCTCTTGAATTCCTTTATTGTACTCACCATCACCACCTCCTCAGGCAGAGAGTTCCATAGTCTCACTGCTCTTACCGTAAAGAATCCTCTTCTATGTTTGTGTACAAACCTTCTTTCCTCCAGACGCAGAGGATGTCGCCTCGTTACAGTCCTAGGGATAAATAGATGATGGGATAGATCTCTGTACTGACCCCTGATATATTTATACATAGTAATTAGATCTCCCCTCAGTCATCTTTTTTCTAAAGTGAATAACCCTAATTTTGATAATCTTTCAGGGTGCTGTAGTTGCCCCATTCCAGTTATTACTTTAGTTGCCCTCCTCTGAACCCTCTCTAGCTCTGCTATGTCTGCCTTGTTCACAGGAGCCCAGAACTGTACGCAGTACTCCGTGTGTGGTCTGACTAGTGGTTTGTAAAGTGGTAGGACTATGTTCTTATCACGGGCATCTATGCCCCTTTTGATGCAACCCATTATCTTATTGGCCTTGGTAGCAGCTGCCTGACACTGGTTTTTACTGCTTCGTTTGCTGTTTATTAAAATTCCTAGGTCCTTTTCCATGTCAGTGGTACCGAGTGCTTTACCATTTAGTATGTACGGGTGATTTGCATTATTCCTTCCCATGTGCATAACCTTACATTTGTCAGTGTTAAACCTCATCTGCCACTTCTCTTCCCAAGCCTCCAATCTATCCAGATCCATCAATTGAGGCTCCAAGGCTGGACTACACAGCAAGTTCAGACATTCAATTCCAGCCAAGTTCAAATCCCAAATTTCATCACTGATGCATCTTGCTTAATGGAGATGCTTAGGCCTCAGAAGGTCAGCAGGTGCTGTTCTCCTCTTCTGTGTTACAGTTGTCTGGCACTTGTTAAGGTTCTTTTTTATGGCGTTTTAGGTTGAGTTTCTAGAGGTCATGGATCACTGATGCCCTTGATAAATTATACCACAGTTCAAGAAATTTGTTTGTTTTCATTTTTTTTTGTATTTTCATGTAAAACATGTGTGTACATTGTGATTGCTAGCAAACAACCCCACACATTCATTTCTACAATGTGCCATGTGTATATTTTCTAGTGAGCATTTGGCACTGACAGATCTCAAGGTGGATTTGCTAATCATGTCATAAACCATATGGTGAAAGGAGTTTGTAAATGTGTTTAACCACCTCAGCCCCCAGTGCTTAAACACCCTGAAAGACCAGGCCACTTTTTACACTTCTGACCTACACTACTTTCACCGTTTATTGCTCGGTCATGCAACTTACCACCCAAATGAATTTTACCTCCTTTTCTTCTCACTAATAGAGCTTTCATTTGGTGGTATTTCATTGCTGCTGACATTTTTACTTTTTTTGTTATTAATCGAAATTTAACGATTTTTTTGCAAAAAAATGACATTTTTCACTTTCAGTTGTAAAATTTTGCAAAAAAAAACGACATCCATATAGAAATTTTGCTCTAAATTTATAGTTCTACATGTCTTTGATAAAAAAAAAATGTTTGGGTAAAAAAAAATGGTTTGGGTAAAAGTTATAGCGTTTACAAACTATGGTACAAAAATGTGAATTTCCGCTTTTTGAAGCAGCTCTGACTTTCTGAGCACCTGTCATGTTTCCTGAGGTTCTACAATGCCCAGACAGTACAAACACCCCACAAATGACCCCATTTCTGAAATTACACACCCTAAGGTATTCGCTGATGGGCATAGTGAGTTCATAGAACTTTTTATTTTTTGTCACAAGTTAGCGGAAAATGATGTTTTTTTTTTTTTTTTTTTTTTTTCCTTACAAAGTCTCATATTCCACTAACTTGTGACAAAAAATAAAAAGTTCTATGAACTCACTATGCCCATCAGCGAATACCTTGGGGTCTCTTCTTTCCAAAATGGGGTCACTTGTGGGGTAGTTATACTGCCCTGGCATTCTAGGGGCCCAAATGTGTGGTAAGGAGTTTGAAATCAAATTCTGTAAAAAATGACCTGTGAAATCCGAAAGGTGCTCTTTGGAATATGGGCCCCTTTGCCCACCTAGGCTGCAAAAAAGTGTCACACATCTGGTATCTCCGTACTCAGGAGAAGGTGGGGAATGTGTTTTGGGGTGTCATTTTATATATACCCATGCTGGGTGAGAGAAATATCTTGGCAAAAGACAACTTTTCCCATTTTTTTTATACAAAGTTGTCATTTGACCAAGATATTTATCTCACCCAGCATGGGTATATGTAAAAAGACACCCCAAAACACATTCCTCAACTTCTCCTGAGTACGGGGATACCAGATGTGTGACACTTTTTTGCAGCCTAGGTGGGCAAAGGGGCCCATATTCCAAAGAGCACCTTTCGGATTTCACTCCTCATTTTTTCCTGAATTTGATTTCAAACTCCTTACCACACATTTGGGCCCCTAGAATACCAGGGCAGTATAACTACCCCACAAGTGACCCCATTTTGGAAAGAAGACACCCCAAGGTATTCCGTGAGGGGCATGGCGAGTTCCTAGAATTTTTTATTTTTTGTCACAAGTTAGTGGAAAATGATGATTTTTTTTTTTTTTTTTTTTTTCATACAAAGTCTCATATTCCACAAACTTGTGACAAAAAATAAAAACTTCCATGAACTCACTATGCCCATCAGCGAATACCTTGGGGTCTCTTCTTTCCAAAATGGGGTCACTTGTGGGGTAGTTATACTGCCCTGGCATTCTAGGGGCCCAAATGTGTGGTAAGTAGGTAAATGACCTGTGAAATCCGAAAGGTGCTCTTTGGAATGTGGGCCCCTTTGCCCACCTAGGCTGCAAAAAAGTGTCACACATCTGGTATCTCTGTATTCAGGAGAAGTTGAGGAATGTGTTTTGGGGTGTCTTTTTACATATACCCATGCTGGGTGAGATAAATATCTTGGTCAAATGCCAACTTTGTATAAAAAAATGGGAAAAGTTGTCTTTTGCCAAGATATTTCTCTCACCCAGCATGGGTATATGTAAAATGACACCCCAAAACACATTCCCCAACTTCTCCCGATTACGGAGATACCAGATGTGTGACACTTTTTTGCAGCCGAGGTGGGCAAAGGGGCCCATATTCAAAAGAGCACCTTTCGGATTTCACAGGTCATTTTTTACAGAATTTGATTTCAAACTCCTTACCACACATTTGGGCCCCTAGAATGCCAGGGCAGTATAACTACCCCACAAGTGACCCCATTTTGGAAAGAAGAGACCCCAAGGTATTCGCTGATGGGCAAAGTGAGTTCATGGAAGTTTTTATTTTTTGTCACAAGTTAGTGGAATATGAGACTTTGTATGAAAAAAATAAATAAAAAAAAAATAAGCATTTTCCACTATCTTGTGACAAAAAATAAAAAATTCTAGGAACTCGCCATGCCCCTCACGGAATAGCTTGGGGTGTCTTCTTTCCAAAATGGGGTCACTTGTGGGGTAGTTATACTGCCCTGGCATTTTCCATGGGCCCTAATGTGTGGTAAGTAGGTAAATGACCTGTGAAATCCTAAAGGTGCTCTTTGGAATATGGGCCCCTTTGCCCACCTAGGCTGCAAAAAAGTGTCACACATGTGGTATCGCCGTATTCAGGAGAAGTTGGGGAATGTGTTTTGGGGTGTCATTTTACATATGCCCATGCTGGGTGAGAGAAATATCTTGGCAAAAGACAACTTTTCCCATTTTTTTATACAAAGTTGGCATTTGACCAAGATATTTCTCTCACCCAGCATGGGTATATGTAAAATGACACCCCAAAACACATTCCCCAACTTCTCCTGAGTACGGCGATACCAGATGTGTGACACTTTTTTGCAGCCTAGATGCGCAAAGGTGCCCAAATTCCTTTTAGGAGGGCATTTTTAGACATTTGGATACCAGACTTCTTCTCACGCTTTGGGGCCCCTAGAATGCCAGGGCAGTATAAATACCCCACATGTGACCCCATTTTGGAAAGAAGACACCCCAAGGTATTCAATGAGGGGCATGGCGAGTTCATAGAATTTTTTTTTTTTGGCACAAGTTAGCGGAAATTGATATTTTTTATTTTTTTCTCACAAAGTCTCCCGTTCCGCTAACTTGGGACAAAAATTTCAATCTTTCATGGACTCAATATGCCCCTCACGGAATACCTGGGGGTGTCTTCTTTCCGAAATGGGGTCACATGTGGGGTATTTATACTGCCCTGGCATTCTAGGGGCCCTAAAGCGTGAGAAGAAGTCTGGAATATAAATGTCTAAAAAATTTTACGCATTTGGATTCCGTGAGGGGTATGGTGAGTTCATGTGAGATTTTATTTTTTGACACAAGTTAGTGGAATATGAGACTTTGTAAGAAAAAAAAAGAAAAATTCCGCTAACTTGGGCCAAAAAAATATCTGAATGGAGCCTTACAGAGGGGTGATAAATGACAGGGGGGGTGATCAATGACAGGGGGTTGATCAATGACAGGGGGGTGATCAATGACAGGGGGGTGATCAATGACAGGGGGGTGATCAATGACAGGGGGGTGATCAGGGAGTCTATATGGGGTGATCACCACAGTCATTGATCATGCCCCTGTAAGGCTTCATTCAGACGTCCGGATGCGTTTTGCGGATCCGATCCATCTATCAGTGCATCCGTAAAAATCATGCGGACATCTGAATGGAGCTTTACAGGGGGGTAATCAATGACAGGGGGGTGATCAATGACAGGGGGGTGATCAGGGAGTCTATATGGGGTGATCACCACAGTCATTGATCATGCCCCTGTAAGGCTTCATTCAGACGTCCGGATGCGTTTTGCGGATCGGATCCATCTATCAGTGCATCCGTAAAAATCATGCGGACATCTGAATGGAGCTTTACAGGGGGGTAATCAATGACAGGGGGGTGATCACCACAGTCATTGATCATGCCCCTGTAAGGCTTCATTCAGACGACCGGATGCGTTTTGCGGATCCGATCCATGTATCAGTGCATCCGTAAAAATCATGCGGACATCTGAATGGAGCTTTACAGGGGGGTGATCAGGGAGTCTATATGGGGTGATCACCACAGTCATTGATCATGCCCCTGTAAGGCTTCATTCAGACGTCCGGATGCGTTTTGCGGATCCGATCCATCTATCAGTGCATCCGTAAAAATCATGCGGACATCTGAATGGAGCTTTACAGGGGGGTAATCAATGACAGGGGGGTAATCAATGACAGGGGGGTGATCAGGGAGTCTATATGGGGTGATCACCACAGTCATTGATCATGCCCCTGTAAGGCTTCATTCAGACGTCCGGATGCGTTTTGCGGATCCGATCCATCTATCAGTGCATCCGTAAAAATCATGCGGACATCTGAATGGAGCTTTACAGGGGGGTAATCAATGACAGGGGGGTGATCACCACAGTCATTGATCATGCCCCTGTAAGGCTTCATTCAGACGACCGGATGCGTTTTGCGGATCCGATCCATGTATCAGTGCATCCGTAAAAATCATGCGGACATCTGAATGGAGCTTTACAGGGGGGTAATCAATGACAGGGGGGTAATCAATGACAGGGGGGTGATCAGGGAGTCTATATGGGGTGATCACCACAGTCATTGATCACGCCCCTGTAAGGCTTCATTCAGACGTCCGGATGCGTTTTGCGGATCCGATCCATCTATCAGTGGATCCGTAAAAATCATGCGGACGTCTGATGGAGCTTTACAGGGGGTTGATCAATGACAGGGGGGTAATCAATGACAGGGGGGTGATCAGGGAGTCTATATGGGGTGATCAGGGGTGATTAGGGGTGATCAGGGGCTAATAAGGGGTTAATAAGTGACGGGGGGGGGGTGTAGTGTAGTGTAGTGGTGCTTGGTGGGACTTTACTGAGCTACCTGTGTCCTCTGGTGGTCGATCCAAACAAAGGGGACCACCAGAGGACCAGGTAGCAGGTATATTAGACGCTGTTATCAAAACAGCGTCTAATATACCTGTTAGGGGTTAAAAAAAACACATCTCCAGCCTGCCAGCGAACGATCGCCGCTGGCAGGCTGGAGATCAACTCTCTTACCTTCCGTTCCTGTGAGCGCGCGCGCCTGTGTGCGCGCGTTCACAGGAAATCTCGCGTCTCGCGAGATGACGCGTATATGCGTGACTGTGCGCAGCGCTGCCACCTCCGGAACGCGATCCTGCGTTAGGCGGTCCGGAGGTGGTTAAAGAGGTTTTCCAGCCTGTACATATTGATAACTTATCCTCAGGATAGGTCATCAATATCAGAACGATATCCTCCACCAATAAGCTGCTTTCAGTAGCAGTCCTGGATATATATAAAGAGATCCGGCAGCACAACTAGACCCAACTAACAATTGGGAAACCATAAAGAATACCTTTAACTGTGGTAGTGATGGTGCAAGCAGATGGGGATCCTGGCTGATGATCCCAGCGTCAGAGAAATACAAAGAAATCCGCAGCACTCGTCATATGTAGAAAAAATAGTGTTGGTTTATTCCATAAGAACAGCAAGGTGATGCGACGTTTCGACCGTCCTCGGTCTTTTTCAAGCAATGAAGAAGCTTGAAAAAGACTGAGGACGGTCGAAACGTTGCATCACCTTGCTGTTCTTATGGAATAAACCAACACTATTTTTTCTACATATGACGAGTGTTGCGGATTTCTTTGTATTTTTCAGTAGCAGTCGTCACCAGAAATAGTGGATGGAAAACCCCCTTTAAGGAAACCCTTTATTGAATCCAGAACACTTCACCCCAGACCAAGCTGGAAGGCAAAAATAGTCAGGCTCATATGCAGCAAGCCCCGGAAGAGCTGGTGCAGAGGATGGTAGTGGCCCTGATGAAGTGTTGGGTCATGGTATACTCCCTCAGGCTGTTGCTCCCTGGGGATCGGTGCAGTGTAAATGTAGTACTGAAGAATGAGGCTAGAAGTAAACCTAACAAAGTCTTTTCACTAAGTGCAACATAGAACCTCAAATACATTCAGTAGCAGCTGCCTAAGTGCAGATCTTCTCTGGCACCAGTAAGGATTATGGAGGCAGGTTGGATTTGGCCATTTAGCGCTAAGGTGTTACTGGCCTAGTAACATTCTGGCTGATGGGTGTATTGGCTGTAATCCTTCACCTTGCAGCAGTGTCTTTAATGCTGGTTGTAGCAGTTCACTCTGCTGTCTAGCGTCTCAAGACTTTACTTGAAGGTAATGGTTGGTTGTTCTCTCTTGAAAATTCTCTTTTGGAGCAGGAGCTCAGGCTTGTGCCTCCTCTCCATCCCTGTCTGAGCAGGAACTCCCACCCTCCTGGCAGGACCATCCCACTCCTACCACCCTGTTCCTTGTGAATTCTTGCCATCCATATCCTTAACTACAATAAATCATTAACTACAAATACATACAATAAAATACATAAGATTAGAATATAAAACTATTCACATTTGTAATACCCCCAAGGTCTGGGGTTCTATACATAGAAAGCAGACTAATTAGAGTGGGACTGGATGTCATAAAATGTGTTACAGAAGATTATGATTTATATAAATATATATTTTCCAGCACAAGGTGTTCTATTCTCTCTTCCTAATACAGAACCTATAGATCAGGGGTGGATATATCACAGTGGTCCAGCAGCTTGTGGTGCCATGGCCGGCTTAAAGGAGTTTTCCAGGATTTTGGTATTGATTGCCTATCCTCAGGAAAGGTCATCAATATCTGATCCCTGGGGTGTCTGACCCTTGACACCCGCCACTGATCAGCTGTACGAAGAGTCAGCGGCGCTCCATAAGCGCTTAGACCTCTTCCTAGGTCATGTGACGCTACATTCAATTACATGTGATCGAGTGTGCATGGTAGGCTGCAAGCAGGCCGCGGCACTCATTAGAGCGTTAATAGCTGATCGGACTCCCGCTGATCTCACATTGATGACCTATCCCAGAAAACCCCTTTAAAAGCAGCTTCCTAATGTCTACAAGGTACCATGTAAAGGACTGAGGTGATGGATTACATGGCTCCCAAATGCTGGCGTATTTTTAGAGAGACGTAAGAGCTGCTTCATAGAGATATTGGAATGTAAAGTTTCCTACATACAAGGACCCCCTGACGTCTTTGTCCATCCCTACAGTGGATTAACAGAATGCTTGGCCTTGGAATAGGGCTATATGACCACAAAGAACCTCTTCAGAAGTTTGACCATCACTGGTATCCATCCTGTTGTGAGAAGGGAACGCCTATCATAAAACTGATGAATGAACAAATCAATAGGGAAATATTTTTGAGGCTTAAAAAAACAGAAGTGGGTTATGTCATAAAACAGCATATTCTCATTCAAGCGTTGATGGTCCCGTCATCCCTTTGTTATACTTGACAGTTTACATACATATCATTACGGCCTGTCATTTTTGCAGCAATTATTTATGACATAAACAGCTGGAATATTCTGGAAAGCCAGGAAAACCCTATGAATCTTATTCAAGCCTCAGCTCCAGGAATATCTTAGGTTTTGTCCTGCTGAACCATCATTTTCACTGCCCAAATAGTGTCAATTTAGGAGGACATTTTTATTTTCGATACTAAGGCAGCTATACGAGTCATAGAAGTTCATGAACCCAGTGCAACAGATCATTTTAGGAACAGACTGAAAAGCAAAAGGATCTTGTAGTAGTGTTAAAGGTTAAAGGGCTATTGCCAGACCTAAGTATAGAAACTACTGTCCAAAACTGATCGGAGGTAACAATACGGAGAGTCTGAAAGGAGCCAGATATTTCTTCCAGAAGAATCCTACCAATCTACCATAGCCCTGTCATATGTAGATAGATGTGCCACGATTAGTGACAAGAAGCTGCAAATATGAAAGAATAACACAATACCACCCTCCCTCCTCAAATAAATAGGTTATAATTATACACCTTGTTCCAGCAGGCTGCAATTTTTCTTTAGTGTCAACCAGGGGCCCTAGACAGGGAACCTACTGGGATCCTAAGACCAGTGCTTGAATTTATGGAGCTCTTTTCTAGCCAGTGTGTACGGGGACATGACTGTATTATAGGAATGTACACCTCTAATGATGGATGGTCTTCAAGGGTAGCAGTCTATAGTCATGATCAGAATAACAAGTCCAAGACTTTCAGTGACGCAAAAATTGTAGAAAAGCAGAGCAGATCCTATGCTTATAAATGTACCCGTCAACAGAGAATGGGTTAACAAGAGTTTCCGTGAGGGCTAGAGATAACAAAGTAGTAGTCTTACACAGATTCCAAAAATAGTCAAAATTAAGGAAATGGCGTTCTTCAATATGGCCAGTACATAATAAAATATTATTCCTATACTGTAATAGGTAGCAGAGTATTTGAATAGAACATTTTATTATAGTCTAATTGCATTAAAAGCATAACTGTGGCTGGCAGAAAGGGTAGGGGGGAAAAACGCAGCTGGGGAGAACAATACGGGGGGGGGGGGGGGGGGTGCGAGCCTGTTTTTCATCTCATAATCACCCCATTAAGGACGCAATTTCTCATGTCCAGCAGTAATTCCCTAAACTGAAACAGGCTCAGCCGCTCGCTCTGTTCTTCAGCACTGGATCTGCGCCTGCAGTTCGGCACGCCGATCGCGTCCCCCCCCTCCCTCCATCTTTCACCCCCTCTCTCTCTCTCTTCCCTCGTTCTCTATTTGTCCCAATGAAGTGGCCTTTTATCTATTCTGTAGGTACAAATGAAGCTGTCAGACTTGATCAAGCATATGATATGACAGCCTGTGGAAGTCAGTACCCCTTGAACAGAAAACCCTTGTCTGTCACAGCTGCCTGAAACAAACTATAATACATAGATTGATGACTGTGAAAGCAGGACCGCTCTATTTTCGGTGAAAACACTTCTTGAAAGATCTTGAAAGGAGCTGGCAGGTCTGCAGCCCCAATGATTAATGAGCATTGGCTGCACAAGATAGATTTCTCCCACTGCCAGGACTTCATAGAGCAGGCCAAAACATGTTATATCCCTCTTTAGCTTTCCTTGTTGTTCCGGAAATGACATTAAACGACAGGCCGCATATGGAAAAAGTTAAATATAAATTACTGCTGAAAGAGACGTAGTTTGGTTTAGTTTAGTCGAAAATGTTTATGAGTTCAGAAACACGGCACTGCATATGTATTTAAAATGATAAATGAGTTTCAATAACTGAAGAATTTCTGCTTGCGGGCAGGTTTTGAAACCTACACAGTTTTGGCAGTGTTTATCTTTCGCTGACTGCAGAATAACAGCAGGCCTAGAACTTCATAAATCTACCAGACTCAAATCAGTCATTTTGCTTTTTTTTTTTCCTCTTTCCCCCCTCCACGGTTTGTTTTTCCAAGGACAAAATAACTCTGCGGATGAGAACAGTATTCCAGCTCCGAGACCAGAACAGGCCTTCGATTTAATGCAGGCCTTCGATTTAATACAAACTTTGATTAAATACAGGCCTTCAATTTAATAGAGGCCGTGATTTAGGACAGGCTTTCTGTATAAAGCAGGCCTTCAATATTTACTTTAATGAAGGCCTTTGCCTTAATACGGGCGGTCAATTTAATACAGGCCTTCAGTTTCATGCGGCTTTTGATTTAATAGCGGCCTCCGGTTTAATACGGCGGTGTAATTCAGTCCGTTCACTGTACACAGGCATCTATTGGTTATTATATTCTTCTATACAGATTTGGGGAAAGGGGATGACCTTGTTATACATTTCAGGCCTTGGAGTTCAGCTTGAGGCAATGATGGTCCTTTAAGGGGTATTTCGGTTATATCGAGTAACTGGCTATCCACAGTTATCTGGGGAACCCCCATAGAAATGAATGGAGCGGCCGTGTGCATTTCCGACCAGCTACTCCATACAATTCAGTCGGTCTCCACAGAGTATGGGGCCCCCACCGATCTAGTAGATATCCTCTGTCCTGTGGATAAGGGATAACTTGATATAACCAGAATACCCCTTTTTTTTTTTATTCCCCCACACAGAGCAGTACACATCGCTCCATATTTCCCCCACACTCCGCAGTACCCATCGCTCCATTCCAGTTCACTAGACTTCCAGTTCCCATCTATCAACCCCAGCATAGACAGGGTTAAGTTATGGAATGGGCACAATTTCTAAACTTAGGCTTAAAGGGGTTTTCTGATATATTTTTTAACTGATGACCTATCCTTTGGACCCCCACAGAACAGATGAATGAAAAGGCACAGGTTCTCGCAGTAGCGCCACAGCCCTCTCTCAAAGCATCAAGCACAGCGCCAGACATTGTATAGCGGCTGTACTTAGTATCACAGCTGCGCCCCATTCACTTCTTTGGGGCTGAGCTGCGCCTAGGCCATGTGAATGATGAATGTGACGTCCCTGGCCTAGGAAATGCTGAGAGAAGGCCATGACGCTACTGTAGACTCCAGTGCCTTCTCAAGCAGCTGATCAGTGGGGCCCCGGATGTCGGACCGCCATCGATCAGATACTGATGACTAGGGATGAGCGAATCGACTTTGGGTGCTTCTAACTTCGTTAGAATACTGTATGGAGCGAGCGCTCCATACAGTATTAGAATGTATTGGCTCTGATGAGCCGAAGTTATTACTTTGCGAAGTCAGGCGAGACTTCGGGTAATAACTTCGTAAATTAATTTCTACTGTAAAAAAACTTTCCAAAATACCACCTGGAACCGAACCCGTGTTCGCTTGTTACAGTATTCTAACGAAGTTTTATGCGAATCGACTTTGGATGAAGCATCCAAAGTCCATTCGCTCATACCTACTGATGACCTATCCAGAGGATAGAAGTTCAGTTAAATAATCTTGGACAACCCCTTTAACTAGCCACTTGGAAGTTGTGTTTTAGGGTACTTTCACACTTGCCTTGTGAAGATCCGGCAGGCAGTTCACACTTGCCTGCCGGATCCGGAAAACCGCGTGCAAACGGATAGCATTTGTAGACGGATCTGGATGCGGATCCGTCTAACACATGCATTGAAACACCGGATCCGTCTCTCCGGTGTCATCCGTAAAAACGGATCCGGTATTTATTTATTTTTTGCATTTTTTTAAAGGTCCGTGCATGCACAGAACGGAAAACTGGATCCGTTTTGCAGGAACACTTGATGCCGGATCCGGCATTAATGCATTTCAATGGAAAATACTGCCTGATCCGGCATTCCGGCAAGTGTTCCGGAATCTTGGACGGAGAAAATACCGTAAGAGTGACTGAACTGAAGACATCTTGATGCATATTGAACGGATTGCTCTCCATTCAGAATGCATTAGGATAAAAACTGATCAGTTTTTTCCCGGTATTGAGCCCCTGCGATGGAACTCAATGCCGGAAAACTTTAACGCTAGTGTGAAAGTACCCTTACCTTTAAATGACTTAGAAGAGGCAAACCAAATTCAGCCTTGTTCAGAATCAGGAATCAGCCATTTTTAAACTGCTTACTAGAATGACATTTAATCGCTGAGTGCTCTGTCTGGAATAGCCAAGCACACGGTGCACCCCCGTGAAAAATCTACAGCAGGTTAAGAACATAGGGTTAAATTCATCATGAGGAGAATTTAGTTTTGCTGGAGCAGTGTTGTCTAGAGATGTTACTCCAGTTTATTACCCACCATCCCCGTGCTGGAGTAAGGGAACGTCCACATCTGTGTTCAGAAATCCAGCAGAGGTACAGACATAGTTCACCGTACCGTAGCCGGATCTCCATAGTCAATGGAATTCAGTTTTCTGGTAAAATGCCAGTATTTGTAGTCAATGGGGATCCAGCAGTTCCCGGCAATATAGACTGCTGGATCCCCATTGCAGTAGACATCGCTTATCTAGACTTTAGTAAGGCTTTTGATACTGTCCCACATAGAAGGCTTATCAATAAATTGCAGTCTTTGTGCTTGGACTCCCATATTGTTGAATGGATTAGGCAGTGGCTGAGGGACAGGCAACAGAGGGTTGTAGTCAATGGAGTATATTCAGACCAAGGTCTTGTTACCAGTGGGGTACCTCAGGGATCTGTTCTGGGAGCCATATTGTTTAACCGCCTCCGGACCGCCTAACGCAGGATTGCGTTCTGGAGGCGGTCGATTCATTCCTCCTAGACGTGCCATCTCGCGAGACGCGAGATTTCCTGTGAACGCGCGCACACAGGAGCGCGCGTTCACAGGAACTGCAGGTAAACGAGCTGATCTACAGCCTGCCAGTGGCGATCATTAGCTGGCAGGCTGTAGATCCGATTTTTTTAACCCCTGAAAGGTATATTAGACGCTGTTTTGTTAACAGCATCTAATATACCTGCTACCTGGTCCTCTGGTGGTCCCTTTTGCTTGGATCGACCACCAGAGGACACAGGCAGCTCTGTAAAGTAGCACCAAACACCACTACACTACACCCCCGTCCCTGTCACTTATTAACCCCTTATTAACCCCTGATCACCCCCCTGTCATTGATCACCCCCCTGTAAGGCTCCATTCAGACGTCCGTATGTGTTTTGCGGATCCGCGGATCCGCAAAACACATGCGGACGTCTAAATGGAGCCTTACAGGGGGGTGATCAATGACAGGGAGGTGATCACCCCATATAGACTCCAGAAAAGATAGAAGGCCACAGCAGCATGTCCAGCAATTCTTCTTTATTTGTCGATCACTTCACAGCATAGCGTAAAAACAATGGCAACGTTTCGGCTAAAAGTAGCCTTTGTCAAGCATATGTTACAACTAAAAGAACCAACATATAAATCTAAAATACTGGTACCTCCCACAATCATGGTAATCCAATCGACCGTGATATTAAGTGACACGCCTACACAACATCAAATCACAATGCTGCTAAATCACACTAGTCAGCTGATTCAAATAGGTATCTGTTGATACAGCATATTCACCTGTATAAAGTGATCACGGGTAGACATCGGCATGGTGGCTGGCGTCCCAATGTTGAAGGTGCGCATGTCCATGAGCGTCATCAGAGAGCGGCCGACTCGCGTCATGACGCCGCGCCCACTTGTGACGTAACCAAATGACGCATAGCAAAGGAGGCAGCGTAGTTACCAATATAGAGCGTCCGCACCGCTGACGTAAGCAAACGGCGTGCAGGACATGTGTTTAGAAAAACACAACCACATAGCCAGGATATATTATGTAGCGTGATATTGTTTATAATAGAGTACCACCATGTCGATGTATAGGTGCGATCCTCACACTGGCGAGCTCAATCAAATCACATTGAAATGAATATGGGTACAAAAAATTATATATAGCATCATCTATGAGAAATCACCATGTTACAAAACAACTCATTTAAATAAGTGACTAAATAGGTGTGTAACAACTGTCATGCCATTACTCAATGTGGCCTATTTAAATTATTATAAGGAACATAAATACAATGTTATATAACAGATGAGAGTCTAGCTGATTCCTGCCACATTGAACTCAAGATTGAGTCCAAACGGTTTTAAGGACCTCAGCGTATAGATCCATTTGAGTTCCTTTTTTCTCAGTATTGCATCCTTGTCACCCCCTCTCCGTAGGAAACCCACACTGTCTATCACCCTGAAGCGTAGTTGGTTCACAGAGTGACCTGCCTCGACGAAATGTTTCGCAACTGGCTTATCCATGTTCTTCTTGCGAATAGTGCTTTTATGCTTATTAATACGTTCGCGGACTTCCATAGTAGTCTCACCTACATAGGTGAGACTGCAGGGACACTGGATGGCATATATCACGTCACGTGATCTACAAGTATAATAGCCATTGATTTTATATTTTTTACCACTATAAGGGTGAAAAAAGTAGTCTCCTTTAAGGACGTTACCACAATTACAGCAAGACAAACAGCAAGTGCCTTTTTTACGCGGAGCAAGCAGTTTTTGTACAGTCTTAGACTGATCACCAACATCGGTTTTAACCAATTTATCTCGTAGGCTAGGGTTCCTCCTGTATGCCATCATCGGCGGGGACTTGAATTCTTCTATCTCTGGCAACCCCCTTTAGAGTATATGCCATTCCTTTCTAAGGACGTGGGAAATATCGCCACTGTCCCGGCCGAAGATGGAGACAAAAGGAACCCTAGCCACGGATCTGGCTTTTGTAGATTTCTGAAGTGCAGAGTCTCTGCCAACCAACTTAAAGAGGACCTTTCACCCATTATGACAATGTGAACTAAGTATATATACATGGAGAGCGGCGCCCGGGGATCTCACTGCACTTACTATTATCCCTGGGCGCCGCTCTGTTCTCCCGCTACGCCCTCCGGTATCTTCGTTCACAAAGTTATGGTAGGCGGAGTCTGCCTTTGTTCTGCTGTAGCGCTGGCCAATTGCATTGCAGAGCTCACAGCCTGGGAGAAAATAACCTCCCAGGCTGTGAGCTCTGCGCTGCGATTGGCCAGCGCTACAGCAGAACAAGGCCTGACTCCGCCTACAATAACTTAGTGACTGAAATCTCCGCCTACCATAACTTAGTGAGCAAAGATACCGGAGGACATAACGGGAGAACGGAGCGGCGCCCAGGGATAATAGTAAGTGCAGTGAGATCCCCGGGCGCCGCTCTCCATGTATGTATACTTAGTTCACATTGTCATAATGGGTGAAAAGTCCTCTTTAACTTTGTGTTTAGTTCTATCAAGTAAGGTCTTTGGGTAGCCACGTTCAACAAAACGTTTACACATGTCATCCACCCTCTGTGTACATACATTTTCATCAGAGACAATTCTTCTAACCCTTAATAGTTGACTCCAGGGAATGGAATCAAGCATTTTACGTGGGTGATAGCTATCATGCATAAGAAGGGTATTTCTATCAGTGGGTTTCTGATAGAGGTCCGTAGCTAAAAGACCCTCCACCACATAAACCCGTACATCGAGGAACTGCAATTCACTAGTTGAAGACGTAACTGTGAACTGCAGTCCTGGTACACCCGCATTTAAATGTGAGTGGAACTCATCCAACTCATCCGTTGTACCTGTCCAGATCATAAAGATGTCGTCGATGTAACGCCACCAACACAGGACCCTCCCAAAAAAAGGGGAATGGTATACCAGTCTGTCCTCCACCTCGGCCATGAAGATGTTAGCGTAAGTTGGGGCCATATTGGACCCCATGGCCACGCCCCGCTGTTGCTGATAGAAGGTGTCCCCGAAGAGGAAATAACTCCTCCTCAGGACCACCTCCAAGAGACGGAGGACAAACTGCCACACCCCCGGGGAGAGTCCCATGTCGGCCAGAGCCACATCGACGACACCAAGCCCATAAGCATGGTCAATGGATGTGTACAGGGACACGACATCAAAACTGACCAATAAAAATTGGGCAGGCAGTTGTAACTCATGTAGTTTAGATAAAAAATGCCCAGTGTCCTTGACATAGGATGGGGCGGAGGTCGCCCGGATCTGCAACAATCTGTCGAGAAAAATAGACAATGGATTAAAGACCGAGTCCCTACTGGAAACAATCGGTCGAACCGGTGGGTCACTTAATCTCTTGTGTATTTTGGGGAGTATGTATAACATCGGGGTGACAGGGTGAAGCACCGTAAGATATTGACACAAACCATCATCAATGATTGAGTTTTGTAGTGCTTCCCCTAGTATCCCGAGGGGTTTGCGCTCCCATCTACGGCCGAATCTCTTTCCGAATGACACCGATTTTTGTGCCAAATTCGAGGCGGTGAGTAACAAATACTCTTTTGACCTGATCTTGCTTAATATTGACTATCTATGTAAAGAGGTTGACAATATCAGGAGAGCTGTTGCTGACTTGAATACGCAATTCCAGGGCCTTATAAGCGCTGAGGAATTTATGGCACATACGGACAAGATTGTGCAACAGGTCCAACGCCACAAAAGTGAAACCGAAAGGGTTAAAAGGGAAAAGTGGCATAGGGACCTTGAGGACTATCAATTGGGGAAAGTGTACAACTGGCGCAATCAACAGTCTCAAGGTAGGCCTAGGAGGAGGCGCAACAGAAGATTTGATCACAGCCAATTTGGTTTTTCCACCTTTGATTCCGACTCCACGGATGAACCCTCCACGTCGGCTGCTTTTTTAGGTCAGCAAGGCTGTGGGGATGCCGCAGGGGCGGAAGGAAGCGTCATCGGCCTCACAAAAGGGAAACCACCGAATCAAGCGATGCCAATAAGATCAACCAGACGCAACCCGAGGAGATAACACAACTTGTTGTGAACATTTCGTCGATAACACTCACTCCTGAACAAATACAGGTATTGGCCCGTGGACTTAGTTTTTCTCCAACCATCGAGAGGGACTGGTTTTCTTTAGAGTTAGATTTGCAACGTTTCTTTAGGAATTTACGTTTGAAAAGTTTTTTTGCCTTAAAAAAGACCGATAATAAAATGTCTATAACAACTGGTAAAAATGATAACGATGCTTTACTAACATGTAATGAATTACAACTTAAGAAACCCAGTGTCTTTTCACCTCCTCATACTAATCACGTGGTGGAGTCAGATAAACACATTGTGCATAGACAGATCGAATCTTTGAAATCCACCTGTCATGTTAGAAGTAACCTTTCTAAATTAGAGCGCCAGGCCATCATGTCATTAGAAGGGGACACCCGCATTACCATTAAACCTGCTGATAAGGGTGGGGCGGTGGTCGTCATGGATACTGCGATATATATTGGCGAGATAGATAGACAATTACAAGATTTTGAAGTCTATATGCGATTACCTGGGGACCCCAAGTGGGATATTATGCGTGACATCGGGGTGATACTAGGGAAAGCACTACAAAACTCAATCATTGATGATGGTTTGTGTCAATATCTTACGGTGCTTCACCCTGTCACCCCGATGTTATACATACTTCCCAAAATACACAAGAGATTAAGTGACCCACCAAGTCGACCGATTGTTTCCAGTAGGGACTCGGTCTTTAATCCATTGTCTATTTTTCTCGACAGATTGTTGCAGATCCGGGCGACCTCCGCCCCATCCTATGTCAAGGACACTGGGCATTTCTTATCTAAACTACATGAGTTACAACTGCCTGCCCAATTTTTATTGGTCAGTTTTGATGTCGTGTCCCTGTACACATCCATTGACCATGCTTATGGGCTTGGTGTCGTCGATGTGGCTCTGGCCGACATGGGACTCTCCCCGGGAGGGTGGCAGTTTGTCCTGCGTCTCTTGGAGGTGGTCCTGAGGAGGAGTTATTTCCTCTTCGGGGACACCTTCTATCAGCAACAGCGGGGCGTGGCCATGGGGTCCAATATGGCCCCAACTTACGCTAACATCTTAGCGGATAGAACTAAACACAAAGTTAAGTTGGTTGGCAGAGACTCTGCACTTCTGAAATCTACAAAAGCCAGATCCGTGGCTAGGGTTCCTTTTGTCTCCATCTTCGGCCGGGACAGTGGCGATATTTCCCACGTCCTTAGAAAGGAATGGCATATACTCCAAAGGGGGTTGCCAGAGATAGAAGAATTCAAGTCCCCGCCGATGATGGCATACAGGAGGAACCCTAGCCTACGAGATAAATTGGTTAAAACCGATGTTGGTGATCAGTCTAAGACTGTACAAAAACTGCTTGCTCCACGTAAAAAAGGCACTTGCTGTTTGTCTTGCTGTAATTGTGGTAACGTCCTTAAAGGAGACCACTTTTTTCACCCTTATAGTGGTAAAAAATATAAAATCAATGGCTATTATACTTGTAGATCACGTGATGTGATATATGCCATCCAGTGTCCCTGCAGTCTCACCTATGTAGGTGAGACTACTATGGAAGTCCGCGAACGTATTAATAAGCATAAAAGCACTATTCGCAAGAAGAACATGGATAAGCCAGTTGCGAAACATTTCGTCGAGGCAGGTCACTCTGTGAACCAACTACGCTTCAGGGTGATAGACAGTGTGGGTTTCCTACGGAGAGGGGGTGACAAGGATGCAATACTGAGAAAAAAGGAACTCAAATGGATCTATACGCTGAGGTCCTTACAACCGTTTGGACTCAATCTTGAGTTCAATGTGGCAGGAATCAGCTAGACTCTCATCTGTTATATAACATTGTATTTATGTTCCTTATAATAATTTAAATAGACCACATTGAGTAATGGCATGACAGTTGTTACACACCTATTTAGTCACTTATTTAAATGAGTTGTTTTGTAACATGGTGATTTCTCATAGATGATGCCATATATCATTTTTTGTACCCATATTAATTTCAATGTGATTTGATTGAGATCGCCAGTGTGAGGATCGCACCTATACATCGACATGGTGGTACTCTATTATAAACAATATCACGCTACATAATATATCCTGGCTATGTGGTTGTGTTTTTCTAAACACATGTCCTGCACGCCGTTTGCTTACGTCAGCGGTGCGGACGCTCTCTATTGGTAACTACGCTGCCTCCTTTGCTATGCGTCATTTGGTTACGTCACAAGTGGGCGCGGCGTCATGACGCGAGTCGGCCGCTCTCTGATGACGCTCATGGACATGCGCACCTTCAACATTGGGACGCCAGCCACCATGCCGATGTCTACCCGTGATCACTTTATACAGGTGAATATGCTGTATCAACAGATACCTATTTGAATCAGCTGACTAGTGTGATTTAGCAGCATTGTGATTTGATGTTGTGTAGGCGTGTCACTTAATATCACGGTCGATTGGATTACCATGATTGTGGGAGGTACCAGTATTTTAGATTTATATGCTGGTTCTTTTAGTTGTAACATATGCTTGACAAAGGCTACTTTTAGCCGAAACGTTGCCATTGTTTTTACGCTATACTGTGAAGTGATCGACAAATAAAGAAGAATTGCTGGACATGCTGCTGTGGCCTTCTATCTTTTCTGCATTCCTGTGGATCGCATTGGATCTGTGATCTCTTGCTCAGCTGCTGCATGATCTCCATCACTGCTCTACACAAGCCGCAAGCTGTGCTGCTCCTGAACCTATTTTTTCCCATATAGACTCCCTGATCACCCCCCGGTCATTGATCACCCCCCTGTAAGGCTCCATTCAGACGTCCGTATGTGTTTTGTGGATCCTTGGATCCAAGGATCCGCAAAACACATACAGACGTCTGAATGGAGACTTACAGGGGGGTGATCACCCCATATAGACTCCCTGATCACCCCCCTGTCATTGATCACCCCCCTGTAAGGCTCCATTCAGACGTCCGTATGTGTTTTGCGGATCCACAAAACACATTCGGACGTCTGAATGGAGCCTTACAGGGGGGTGATCAATGACAGGGGGGTGATCACCCCATATAGACTCCCTGATCACCTCCCTGTCATTGATCACCCACCTGTAAGGCTCCAGTCAGACGTCCATATGAGTTTTATGGATCCGCGGATCGACGGATCCGCAAAACACATACGGACGTCTGAATGGAGCCTTACAGGGGGGTGATCACCCCATATAGACTCCCTGATCACCCCCCTGTCATTGATCACCCCCCTGTAAGGCTCCATTCAGACGCCCGTATGTGTTTTGTGGATCCACGGATCCGCAAAACACGGACACCGGCAATGTGCTTTCCGCATTTTGCGGATCCGCCCATTGCCAGAACTATATAGAAAATGCCTTTTCTTGTCCGCAATTGCGGACAAGAATAGGACATGTTCTATTGGCTCTACAAAAAACGCAGTGTTCGCCCGATCAGGCCTGATCTTGTGCGCACACTTGCGTTCAGTCCGCCCCACCGCAGTGACAGAATATATTTTTTTCTGATCACTGCAAAAACACCGTAAAATCGCTGCGGCGCTATAAAAAGATCACTTTTGAGGGGCATGGCGAGTGCATAGAAGATTTTTTTTTTGTCACAAGTTAGCGGAAATAGATTTTTTTTTTATTGTTTTTTTGTTTTTTCTTACAAAGTCTCATATTCCACTAACTTGTGACAAAAAATAAAATCTCACATGAACTCACCATACCCCTCACGGAATCCAAATGCGTAAAATTTTTTAGTCATTTATATTCCAGACTTCTTCTCATGCTTTAGGGCCCCTAAAATGCCAGGGCAGTATAAATACCCAACATGTGACCCCATTTAGGAAAGAAGACACCCCAAGGTATTTCGTGAGGGGCATAACAAATTCATGTAAAATTGTATTTTTTGTCACAAGTTAGTGGAATATGAGACTTTGTAAGAGAAAAAAATATATAATAATAAAAAATAATCATTTTTCGTTAACTTGTGCCAAAAAAATAATAATCTAGGAACTCGCCATGCCCCTCACGGAATACCTTGGGGTGTCTTCTTTCCAAAATGGGGTCACTTGTGGGGTATATATACTGCCCTGGCATTTTAGGGGACCTAAAGTGTGAGAAGTAGTTTGGAATCCAAATGCGTAAAAAATGCCCTGTGAAATCGTAAAGATTCTCATTGGAATTTGGGCCCCTTTGCGCACCTAGGCTGCAAAAAAGTGTCACACATGTGGTATCGCTGTACTCAGGAGAAGTAGGGCAATGTGTTTTGGGGTGTATTTTTACATATACCCATGTTGGGTGAGAGAAATATCTCAACTTTTTTTTTTTTTTATACAAAGTTGTCAATTTACAGAGATATTCCTCTCACCCAGCATGGGTATATGTAAAAATACACCCCAAAACACATTGCCCTACTTCTCCTGAGTACAGCAATACCACATGTGTGACACTTTTTTGCAGCCTAGGTGTGTAAAGGGGCCGAAAGTCCAACGAGTACCTTTAGGCTTTACAGGGTTGCTCACAATTTAGCCCCGCCCAAAATGCCAGAACAGTAAACACACCACACAAATGACCCCATTTCGGAAAGTATACACCCCAAGGTATTCGTTGAGGGGCATATTGAGTCCATGAAAGATTGAACTTTTTGTCACAAGTTAGCGGAAAGGGAGACTTTGTGAGAAAAAAAAATAAATAAAAAACTTGTGCCAAAAAAAAAAAAACTTCTATGAACTCGCCATGCCCCTCACGGAATACCTTGGGGTGTCTTCTTTCCAAAATGGGGTCACTTGTGGGGTATTTATACTGCCCTGGCATTTTAGGTGCCCTAAAGCGTGAGAAGAAGTCTGGAATCCAAATGCCTAAAAATGCCCTCCTAAAAGGTACTCATTGGAATTTGGGCCCCTTTGCGCATCTAGGCTGCAAAAAAGTGTCACACATGTGGTATCGCCGTATTCAGGAGAAGTTGGGCAATGTGTTTTGGGGTGTCTTTTTACATATACCCATGCTGGGTGAGAGAAATATCTCTCTAAAATGACAACTTTGTCTAAATAAATGGGAAAAGTTCACTTTTAGAGAGATATTTCTCTCACCCAGCATGAATATATGTAAAAATACACCCCAAAACACATTACCCTACTTCTTCTGAGTACGGCGATACCACTTTTTTGCAGCCTAGGTGCCCAAAGGGGCCCAAATTCTAAAGAGCACCTTGAGGATTTCACGGCATTTTTTAGGCATTTGGATTCCAGACTTCTTCTCACGCTTTAGGTCCCCTAAAATGCCAGGGCAGTATAAATACCCCACAAGTGACCCCATTTTGGAAAGAAGACACCCCAAGGTATTTCATATGGGGCATAGTGAGCTCATGGAAGTTTTTATTTTTTGTCACAAGTTAGTGGAATATGAGACTTTGTAAGAAAAAAATAAAATAAAATAAAAATCATTTTCCGCTAACTTGTGACAAAAAAACCAACTTCTATGAACTCACTATGCCCATCATCGAATACCTTAGGGTGTCTACTTTCCAAAATGGGGTCATTTGTGGGGTGTTTTTACTGTCTGGGCATTGTAGAACCTCAGGAAACATGACAGGTGCTCAGAAAGTCAGAGCTGCTTCAAAATGCGGAAATTCACATTTTTGTACCACAGTTTGTAAACGCTATAACTTTTGCGCAAACCAATAAATATACACTTATTGCATTTTTTTTTATCAAACACATGTAGAACAATAAATTTAGAGAAAAATTTATATAGAAATGTAGTTTTAAAAAAAAAAAATTACTACAGAAAGTGAAAAATGACATTTTTTTGGCAAAAAATTCGGTCAATTTCGATTAATAACAAAAAAAGTAAAAATGTCAGTAGCAATGAAATACCACCAAATGAAAGCTCTATTAGTGAGAAGAAAAGGAGGTAAAATTAATTTGGGTGGTAAGTTGTATGACCGCGCAATAAACCGTGAAAGTAGTGTAGTGCAGAATTGTAAAAAGTGGTCTGGTCATTAAGGGTGTTTAACCACCTCAGCCCCCTTAGCTTAAACACCCTTAAAGGGGTTATCCCATCATAATGATCACTGTTAAATCAGTTAATGATTTGACAGTGATCATTTTTGTAAATATACTTTATTAACAAATTCCCACCGTTTTGGAGAAAATTCATCCCCACTTACCTTATTGTTGTGACTTGGTCTCCCCTGGTTACGGCCACCACTCTTCTCCAGAATCCCGATGGTCGCGCTTGCTCAGAAGACTTCTTCTTTTCTCCCGGCTGGGCTCCTCGCTGTCCTGAACGCGCACGCTGCCGCGCGTGCGCGACGGTGACTTCTTCCCGGCCAGAATAGTACAGAGCTGCGAACGCGCACGCCGGCTCTGTACTATACTGGTCAAATGGCACATGCGCAGCAGCGTGCGCGTTCAGTCCAGCGCGCGGCCCGGCCAGGAGAAGACTTCAATCAAGATGAAGCCCGCCCCCAGCCAGAATCCAGGAAGTGAACGGCGAGGTGGCAGCTGGTAAGTATGAAAAGGGGAAGTGGGATAACCCCTTTAATGACCAGGCCACTTTTTACACTTCTGACCTACACTACTTTAACAGTTTATTGCTCGGTCATGCAACTTACCACCCAAATGAATTTTACCTCCTTTTTTTCTCACTAATAGAGCTTTCATTTGGTGGTATTTCATTGCTGCTGACATTTTTACTTTTTTTTGTTATTAATCGAAATTTAACGATTTTTTTGCAAAAAAATGAAATTTTTCACTTTCAGTTGTAAAATTTTGCAAAAAAAACGACATCCATATATAAATTTTGCTCTAAATTTATTGTTCTACATGTCTTTGATAAAAAAAAAATGTTTGGGTAAAAAAAAAAAATGGTTTGGGTAAAAGTTATAGCGTTTACAAACTATGGTACAAAAATGTGAATTTCCGCTTTTTGAAGCAGCTCTGACTTTCTGAGCACCTGTCATGTTTCCTGAGGTTCTACAATGCCCAGACAGTACAAACACCCCACAAATGACCCCATTTCGGAAAGTAGACACCCTAAGGTATTCGCTGATGGGCATAGTGAGTTCATAGAACTTTTTATTTTTTGCCACAAGTTAGCGGAAAATGATGATTTTTTTTTATTTTATTTTTTTCTTACAAATTCTCATATTCCACTAACTTGTGACAAAAAATAAAAACTTCCATGAACTCACTATGCCCATCAGCGAATACCTTGGGGTGTCTTCTTTCCAAAATGGGGTCACTTGTGGGGTAGTTATAATGCCCTGGGATTCGGGGGGCCCTATTGTGTGGTAAGTAGTTTGAAATCAAAATCTGTAAAAAATGGCTGGTGAAATCCGAAAGGTGCTCTTTGGAATGTGGGCCCCTTTGCCCACCTAGGCTGCAAAAAAGTGTCACACATCTGGTATCCCCGTACTCAGGAGAAGTTGGGCAATGTGTAAGTGTCACACATCTGGTATCCCCGTACTCAGGAGAAGTTGGGCAATGTGTTTTGGGGTGTCATTTTACATATACCCATGCTGGGTGAGATAAATATCTCGGTCAAATGCCAACTTTGTATAAAAAAATGGGAAAAGTTGTCTTTTGCCAAGATATTTCTCTCACCCAGCATGGGTATATGTAAAAAAAACACCCCAAAACACATTGCCCAACTTCTCCTGAGTACGGGGATACCAGATGTGTGACACTTTTTTGCAGCCTAGGTGGGCAAAGGGGCCCACATTCCAAAGAGCACCTTTCGGATTTCACCGGCCATTTTTTACAGATTTTGATTTCAAACCACTTCTCACGCATTCGGCCCCTAAAATGCCAGGGCAGTATAACTACCCCACAAGTGACCCCATTTTGGAAAGAAGACACCCCAAGGTATTTCGTAATGGGCATAGTGAGTTCATGGAAGTTTTTATTTTTTGTCACAAGTTAGTGGAATATGAGACTTTGTAAGGAAAAAAATAAAAATAAAAATCATCATTTTCCGCTAACTTGTGACAAAAAATAAAAAATTCTAGGAACTCGCCATGCCCCTCACGGAATACCTTGGGGTGTCTTCTTTCCAAAATGGGGTCACTTGTGGGGTAGTTATACTGCCCTGGCATTCTAGGGGCCCTAATGTGTGGTAAGTAGGTAAATGACCTATGAAATCTGAAAGGTGCTCTTTGGAATGTGGGCCCCTTTGCCCACCTAGGCTGCAAAAAAGTGTCACACATGTGGTATCGCCGTATTCAGGAGAAGTTGGGCAATGTGTTTTGGGGTGTCTTTTTACATATACCCATGCTGGGTGAGAGAAATATCTCGGCAAAAGACAACTTTTCCCATTTTTTATACAAAGTTGGCATTTGACCAAGATATTTATCTCACCCAGCATGGGTATATGTAAAATGACACCCCAAAACACATTGCCCAACTTCTCCTGAGTACGGCGATACCAGATGTGTGACACTTTTTTGCAGCCTAGATGCGCAAAGGGGCCCACATTCCTTTTATGAGGGCATTTTTAGACATTTGGATCCCAGACTTCTTCTCACGCTTTAGGGCCCCTAGAATGCCAGGGCAGTATAAATACCCCACATGTGACCCCATTTTGGAAAGAAGACACCCCAAGGTATTCAATGAGGGGCATGGCGAGTTCATAGAATTTTTTTTTTTTTGGCACAAGTTAGCGGAAATTGATATATTTTTTTTTCTCACAAAGTCTCCCTTTCCGCTAACTTGGGACAAAAATTTCAATCTTTCATGGACTCAATATGCCCCTCACGGAATACCTTGGGGTGTCTTCTTTCCGAAATGTGGTCACATGTGGGGTATCTATACTGCCCTGGCATTCTAGGGGCCCTAAAGCGTGAGAAGAAGTCTGGAATCTAAATGTCTAAAAATTTTTACGCATTTGGATTCCGTGAGGGGTATGGTGAGTTCATGTGAGATTTTATTTTTTGACACAAGTTAGTGGAATATGAGACTTTGTAAGGAAAAAAATATATATTTCCGCTAACTTGGGCCAAAAAAATGTCTGAATGAAGCCTTACAGGGGGGTGATCAATGACAGGGGGGTGATCAGGGAGTCTATATGGGGTGATCACCCCCCTGTCATTGATCACCCCCCTGTAAGGCTGCATTCAGATGTCCGTATGATTTTTACGGATCCACTGATACATGGATCGGATCCGCAAAACGCATACGGACATCTGAATGCAGCCTTACAGGGGGGTGATCAATGACAGGGGGGTGATCAGGGAGTCTATATGGGGTGATCACCCCCTGTCATTGATCACCCCCCTATAAGGCTGCATTCAGATGTCCGTATGTGTTTTGCGGATCCGATCCATCTATCAGTGGATCCGTAAAAATCATACGGATGTCTGAATGGAGCCTTACAGGGGGTTATCAATGACAGGGGTGATCAGGGGTGAATAAGGGGTTAATAAGTGGTCGATCCAAACAAAGGGGACCACCAGAGGACCAGGTAGCAGGTATATTAGACGCTTTTATCAAAACAGTGTCTAATATACCTGTTAGGGGTTAAAAAAAACACATCTCCAGCCTGCCAGCGAACGATCGCCGCTGGCAGGCTGGAGATCCACTCGCTTACCTTCCGTTCCTGTGAACACGCTCGCCTGTGTGCGCGCGTTCACAGGAAGTCTCGCGAGAGGACGCGCCGGCGCGTCCAGGAGGAATCAATCAACCACCTCCAGGACGCGTCACTGCGTTCGGCGGTCCGGAGGTGGTTAAGCTAGGGGAGCGAAGGTGGTTAATATCTTTATCAGCGAAATTGCAGAAGGACTCGATGGTAAGGTGTGTCTTTTTGCTGATGACACAAAGATTTGCAACAGGGTTGATGTTCCTGGAGGGATACACCAAATGGAAAAGGATTTAGGAAAACTAGAGCAGTGGTCCTCAACTCCAGTCCTCAGGGCCCACCTGCCGGTCATGTTTTCAGGAATTCCTTAGTATTGGGCAGCTGATATAATTAGTGTCCATCCATCAGGATTTACCACAGGTATTCATTCTGTGGGATACTCCTAAATCCTGACCGGCAAGTGGGCCCTGAGGACTGGAGTTGGGGAACCCTGAACTAGAGGAATCGTCAAAAATCTGGCAACTAAAATTTAATGTTTATAAGTGCAAGATAATGCACCTGGGGCGTAAAAACCCAAGAGCAGAATATAAAATCAGTGATACAGTCCTAACTAGAGTTGAGCGGACACCTGGATGTTCGGGTTCGGCAGGTTCGGCCGAACTTGAAAAAAAAGTTCGGGTTCGGGACTCAAACTTGAACCCCGAACCCCATTGAAGTCAATGGGGACCCGAACTTTTGGGCACTAACATGGCTCTAAAATAGTCCTGGAAAGGGCTAGAGGGCTGCAAAAGGCATCAAAATGTGCTTAAGAGCATGACAACTGTTCTGCAACCAAATGTGGATAGGGAAATGACTTAAAATAACATAAAATACAGAAAAAATAAAAATAGCAATCTGGATCTAGGAGTAGGAGGTTGAGGAGGCGGTAGATGTGGCGGTGTAGGTGGAAGCAGCGGTGAAGGAGGAATAGGTAGCCAACACTGATTTGTGTTATTTTTTATTTTTAAATTGGGGTATCCCCCAAAATATTGGGACATATAACAAAATAAAACAAAGAATAAGTGCACTTGAGTACAAGAATGGATGGTTGAGGCTGGTATAAATGTCTATTCTGCACAAGGTACGGACAAGTCCTATGGGATCCATGCCTGGTTCATTTTAATAAACGTAAGCTTGTCCACATTGGCTGCGGCCTGTGATAATGCTCTCTGCCGTGCTAAACACACGTTCACACTATACACTGGCTGCAGGGCAGGTCAGCACCTCAAAGGCTGACAAAGCTTTTCCACATTTTGGCCATGCTAACCCTGCCTTCTTAGGTGCTGGTGGTGCCCCAGCTGCGTTGGAGACCTTTTCCTCCTCCTCTACCTTCGACTTGTGCTTCCACTGTGCCCCCGCTGTCAGGTGGGAATGCTATCATCAGCGTGCGCTTGTAGTCGCGCATCTTCCGATCAGTAACAGATGTTTTCACTAAATTGAGTTCCCTGTCAGCAATGCAGAGCAGGGGTTCATTCACGGCAAAAGGCGGTTCATGTCACCCAGCAATAGAACAGAGGATTTTGACAGATTTAGGCCCCTGTCACCCAGGCACAGCAGGGGTTCATTCACGGCAAAAGGGGGTTCATGTTGTAGTGTTCCACTACGTAAGGGTAGGCACTACTAAGGATCATGTTGCCCCACCTCCTGTGGGAAATTGCTATGGTATTTTATATTGCAATGTAATGTATAATGTCATGTTAGTTCCGGTGTACCAGGCCTGTTAGGGGTGTAATTTCTCCTCCCAAGCTGTAGAGGGAGCTAGGGAACCACTTAGTATATATAGTTAGGCCCAGACAGGAAAGAGTTAGTTCAGTCTAATCCAGGAGGCTAAGTAGCTCAGTCTAGCCTGCCTGAGGTCCCTGAGCAAGAGAAGCTCAGAAATTAATCCAGGGGAAGAGGTTACCTCCTGAGGATATATAGCACCTTTAAAAGTACAGAGAAGAGCCACTTTTATCCAGCCAAATAGAAAGCTGAAGGGCAGAAGGATATTTACAGCAAGAAGATATATACCAGAGGAAGTTTTCCCTACCCAAGGATAAAGCCAGCAATAGGGCATACGGGCCTTGGTGAAAGCCAGACAGGATCTGAGGAAAGTACAGCCTGATCTGTAAGTGTTATACCCTCTGTGTATCTTGCAAAGACGTTGCCTGCCAATTGTATGAAGCCTGCCTGTATTCAACATTATACATATGGAACTAACTGAGGACTGTAAATAGTTGAACTGTTCGGTAAATAGAAGTTCTGGTTCACTGCAACTGTGTGTACCTCAATTCTTCCTACAATAAATCGGTGTGCCACCGTTATCGGCACTGGCGTCACGAACTTTAAGGGATCTTGCCGCAGGCACACTAAACCTACAACACCCAAGGCACCTCACCTACCACCTGGCCTGGTCCCTATACACAGAGAGTGCCCCAGAGGATCCATGTGCCAACCTCTCCATCACTGCTGTACGCCTGCCCAGGGTAAATAAAAACTGTGAGTACCAAGAGCAACCCTCGTTTTGCCTATTAACCGTGACCTCACATTCGCTCACCCTGCAGGACTGGCGCACTGCAATGTCACCCAGCAATTCAACAGAGGATTTTGAGATATTTAGGCCCCTGTCAACCAGGCACAGCAGGGGTTTGTATACGCCAAAAATGGTAAAATGTCACCCGACAATTGAAAATAAGAATTTTTTCAATTTAGGGCACTAAAATTGGCACTTTTTGTTATTAAAATGGCTCTAAAATAGTCCTTGAAAAGGCTAGAGGGATGTAAAAGGCAGTAAAATGTGCTTAAGAGCATGGCAAATGCTCTGCAAACAAAAGTGGATAGGGAAATAACTTAAAATGAAATAAAATAACTAAAAATTACAAATTATTAACCTGCAACTCAGAGAAGGAGGTGGATATGGAGTCGGAGGTTGAGGAGGCGGTGAATGTGGTGTTGTAGGTGGAGGCAGCAATGGAGGAGGAACAGGTAGCCAACAATGTTTATTTTTATTTTTTATTGGAGTAGGTAGCCCCCAAAATATTGGGACAAATAAAAAAAAAAGAAAACAAAGAATCATTGCACTTGACTTGAGTACAAGAATGTATGTTTGATGGTGGTATAAATGTCTATTCTGCACAAGGTACAGACAAGTCTTGTGGGATCCAAGCCTGGTTCATTTTAATGAACGTGAGCTTGTCCACGTTGGCTGTGGACAGGCAGCTGCGTCTGTCTGTAATGACGCCTCCTGCCGTGCTAAATATACGTTCAGAGAGTACACTGGCTGCAGGGCAGGCCAGCACCTCCAAGGCATACAGGGCAAGCTCTGGCCATGTGGACAATTTGGAGACCCAGACGTTGAATGGGGCAGAACCATCAGTCAGTACGTGTAGTCGTGTGCACAGGTACTGTTCCACCATGTTGTTCAAATGCTGCCTCCTGCTAACACGCTCCATATCAGCAGTTGGGGCCGGTTGTTGCGGTGAGGTGACAAAGCTTTTCCACATGTCGGCCATGCTAACCCTGCCTTCTGAGGTGCTGGCGCTGACACAGCTGCGTTGGCGACCTCTTCCTCCTCCCCTGCCTTCGCCTTGTGCTTCCACTTGTCCTCCGGCATCAGTCGGGAATGCTCTCAGGAGCGCGTCTACCAGCGTGCGCCTGTAGTTGCGCATCTTCCGATCACGCTCCAGTGAGGGAATTAAGGACGGCACATTGTCTTTGTAACGGGGATCCAGCAGGGTGGCCACCCAGTAGTCAGCACACGTTAAAATGTGGGCAACTCTGCAGTCGCTGCGCAGGCACTGCAGCATGTAGTCGCTCATGTGTGCCAGGCTGCCCAGAGGTAAGGACAAGCTGTCCTCTGTGGGAGGCGTATCGTCTGCGTCCTCCGTATCCCGCCAGCCACGCACCAGTGATGGGCCCGAGCTGCGTTGGATACCACCCCGCTGTGAACATGCTTCATCCCCATCCTCCTCCTCATCCTTCTCCTCCTCCTCCAGTAGTGGGCCCTGGCTGGCCAAGTTTGTACTTGGCCTCTGCTGTTGCAAAAATCCTCTTTCTGAGCCACTTCTAAAAGACTGGCCTGAAAGTGTTAGAGATGACCCCTCTTCCTCCTCCTCGTCCTGGGCCACATCCTCTTCCATCATCGCCCTAATTGTTTTCTCAAGGAGACATAGAAGTGGTATTGTAACGCTGATAACGGCGTCATTGCCACTGGCCATGTTGGTGGAGTACTCGAAACAGGGCACACAGGTCTCACATGGAGGCCCAGTCATTGGTGGTAAAGTGGTGCTGTTCCGCAGTGCGACTCACCCGTGCGTGCTGCAGCTGAAACTCCACTATGGCCTGCTGCTGCTCGCACAGTCTCTCCAGCATGTGCAAAGTGGAGTTCCACCTGGTGGGCACGTCGCATATGAGGCGGTGAGCGGGAAGGCCGAAGTTACACTGTAGATAAGACAGCCGAGCAGCGGCAGGATGAGAACGCCGGAAGCGCGCACAGATGGCTCGCACTTTATGCAGCAGCTCAGACATGTCGGGGTAGTTGTGAATGAATTTCTGCACCACCAAATTCAGCACATGCGCCAGGCAAGGGATGTGCGTCGAACCGGCTAGTCCCAGAGTTACAACGAGATTTCGCCCATTATCACACACCACCAGGCCTGGCTTGAGGCCCACTGGCAGCAACCACTCTTCGGTCTGTTGTTCTATACCCCGCCACATGTAGATGCTTGGTCATGCAGGTTGTGCTAAGGTTCAGAATGTTAATGCCTCGCTTCAGGCTCTGATGGCACAGCGTGCAAACCACTCGGGTCTTGTCGTCAGCACATTGTGTGCAGAAGTGCCATGCCAGGGAACTCCTTGAAGCTGCCTTTGGTGTGCTCGGTCCCTGTTGACGGTGGCCAGTAGCAGGCGAACTGTTTTGGCGACGGCTGCTCTGCTTTTGCACCCTGCTCCTGCTTTTGCTACGCTGTTGGCTCGGTCTCACCACTGCCTCTTCCTCCGAACTCTGAAAGTCAGTGGCACGACCTTCATTCCATGTGGGGTCTAGGACCTCATCGTCCCCTGCATTGTCTTCCACCCAGTCTTCCTCCCTGACCTCCTTTTCGGTCTGCACACTGCAGAAAGACGCAGAAGTTGGCACCTGTGTTTTGTCATCATCAGAGACTTGCTGAGGTGGTATTCCCATGTCCTCATCAGTGGTTGTGAGTCAGTGCATTCTATGTCTTCCACCCCTAGGGAAGGGCTAGGTGGATGCCCTTGGGAAACCCTGCCAGCAGAGTCTTCAAACAGCATAAGAGACTGCTGCATGACTTGAGGCTCAGACAGGTTCCCCCGATATGCACGGGGGTGATGTGACAGACTGATGGGCATGGGTTTCAGGCGCCACCTGTGCGCTTTCTGCAGAAGACTGGGTGGGAGATAATGTGAACGTGCTGGATCCACTGTCGGCCACCCAATTGACTAGCGCCTGTACTTGCTCAGGCCTTACCATCCTTAGAACGGTATTAGGCCCGACCAAATATCGCTGTAGATTTTGGCGGCTACTGGGACCTGAGGTAGTAAGTTCAGTAGGACGTGTAGCTGTGGCAGAATGGCCACGTCCTCTCCCTGCACCAGAGGCTCCACCAACACCACCACGACCATGACTGCGTCCCTTATTAGATGTTTGCCTCATAGTTAGCGTTCACAAAGCAAAGTAAAAAGTGGTTAAGTATGTTAAAAATAATTAACCGCCAATATAAACCCTGATGTAGGGTATTGCACTCTATTATTTTTTAATAACTCTATATGACAGCGGTATTTGTGGCCTAAATGTGAAACTCACTTATGCACTTCTTATCCCAGATGTGCAGTATATTAGAGGGCTTTTTCTTCCTAACCAAAAAGCTGTATTTCTGTCCTAAATGCGACAGTGACTTATGCACGTGTAATCCCAGATGTGCAGTATATTAGAGGCTTTTTTCACCCCAGTAACCAAAAAGCTGTATTTCTGTCCTAAATGTGACAGTGACTTATGCATGTGTAATCACAGATGTGCAGTATATTAGAGGGTTTTTTCACCCTAACCAAAAAGCTGTATTTCTGTCCTAAATGTGACAGTGACTTATGCACGTGTAATCACAGATGTGCAGTATATTAGAGGCTTTTTTCACCCTAACCAAAAAGCTGTATTTCTGTCCTAAATGTGACGATGACTTATGCACGTGTAATCACAGATGTGCAGTATATTAGGCTTTTTTCACCCCAGTATGACAAAGCCGTATTTATAGCCTAAATGTGACAGTGACTTATGCACATGTAATCCCAGATGTGCAGTATATTAGAGGGTTTTTTCACCCTAACCAAAAAGCTGTATTTCTGTCCTAAATGTGACAGTGACTTATGCACGTGTAATCCCAGATGTGCAGTATATTAGAGGGTTTTTTCACCCCAGTATGCCAAAGCTGTATTTCTGGACTTGCAGATAGCCTATGCTGGTGCACTATCGTTGCATAAAATGGCTGCAGATCATGTATTGATATTGACTAACTGAAGAAAAAAAAGTTAATTTTCAGCAGTAATTGGCTCAGGGCAGGCTTAAAAAAATTGTGCACTGCACCCACAAAACACTTTGTCTGTTGATCGCTGAGTACATAAACCAGTTCTTGATAAGATTTCTCCCTGATCTCTCCCTCACAGCAGCTGCAGCCTCTCCCTACACTAATCCGAGCAGAGTGATGGGCGGCGCTACGTGACTCCAGCTTAAATAGAGGCTGGGTCACATGCTGCAGTTGGGCAATCACAACCATGCCAATAGTAGGCATGGCTGTGATGGCCTTTTGGGGCAAGTTGTATGACGCTTGTTGATCGGCTGCTTTGCAGCCTTTCAAAAAGCGCCATAAAAATCGCCGAACCCGAACTTTTACGTAAATGTTCGGGTTTGCTCAACTCTAGCCCTAACCTCAGTATCTGAGGAAAGGGATTTAGGGGTCATTATTTCAGAAGATTTAAAGGTAGGCAGACAATGTCATAGAGCAGCAGGAAATGCTAGCAGAATGCTTGGGTGTATAGGCATTGCCAGTAGAAAGAGGGAGGTGCTCATGCCGCTCTACAGAGCACTAGTGAGACCTCATTTGGAGTATTGTGCTCAGTACTGGAGACCATATCTCCAGAAGGATATTGATACTTTGGAGAGAGTTCAGAGAAGAGCTACTAAACTAGTACAGTCGTGGCCAAAAGTTTTGAGAATTACATAAATATTGGAAATTGAAAAAGTTGCTGCTTAAGTTTTTATAATAGCAATTTGCATATACTCCAGAATGTTATGAAGAGTGATCAGATGAATTGCATAGTCCTTCTTTTCCATGAAAATTAACTTAATCCCAAAAAAAACTTTCCACTGCATTTCATTGCTGTCATTAAAGGACCTGCTGAGATCATTTCAGTAATCGTCTTGTTAACTCAGGTGAGAATGTTGACGAGCACAAGGCTGGAGATCATTATGTCAGGCTGATTGGGTTAAAATGGCAGACTTGACATGTTAAAAGGAGGGTGATGCTTGAAATCATTGTTCTTCCATTGTTAACCATGGTGACCTGCAAAGAAACGCGTGCAGCCATCATTGTGTTGCATAAAAATGGCTTCACAGGCAAGGATATTGTGGCTACTAAGATTGCACCTCAATCAACAATTTTTAGGATCATCAAGAACTTCAAGGAAAGAGGTTCAATTCTTGTTAAGAAGGCTTCAGGGCGTCCAAGAAAGTCCAGCAAGCGCCAGGATCGTCTCCTAAAGAGGATTCAGCTGCGGGATCGGAGTGCCACTAGTGCAGAGCTTGCTCAGAAATGGCAGCAGGCAGGTGTGAGCGCATCTGCACGCACAGTGAGGCGAAGACTTTTGGAAGATGGCCTGGTGTCAAGAAGGGCAGCAAAGAAGCCACTTCTCTCCAAAAAAAACATCAAGGACAGATTTATCTTCTGCAGAAAGTATGGTGAATGGACTGCTGAGGACTGGGGCAAAGTCATATTCTCCGATGAAGCCTCTTTCCGATTGTTTGGGGCATCTGGAAAAAGGCTTGTTCGGAGAAGAAAAGGTGAGCGCTACCATCAGTCCTGTGTCATGCCAACAGTAAAGCCTCCTGAGACCATTCATGTGTGGGGTTGCTTCTCATCCAAGGGAGTTGGCTCACTCACAATTTTGCCCAAAAACACAGCCATGAATAAAGAATGGTACCAAAACACCCTCCAACTGCAACTTCTTCCAACAATCCAACAACAGTTTGGTGAAGGACAATGCATTTTTCAGCACGATGGAGCACCGTGCCATAAGGCAAAAGTGATAACTAAGTGGCTCGGGGACCAAAACATTGACATTTTGGGTCCATGGCCTGGAAACTCCCCAGATCTTAATCCCACTGAGAACTTGTGGCCAATCCTCAAGAGGCGGGTGGACAAACAAAAACCCACTAATTCTGACAAACTCCAAGAAGTGATTATGAAAGAATGGGTTGCTATCAGTCAGGAATTGGCCCAGAAGTTGATTGAGAGCATGCCCAGTCGAATTGCAGAGGTCCTGAAAAAGAAGGGCCAACAACTGCAAATACTGACTCTTTGCATAAATGTCATGTAATTGTCGATAAAAGCCTTTGAAACGTATGAAGTGCATGTAATTATATTTCACTACATCACAGAAACAACTGAAACAAAGATCTAAAAGCAGTTTAACAGCAAACTTTGTGAAAACTAATATTTTTGTCATTCTCAAAACTTTTGGCCACGACTGTACATGGATTGCAGGATAAAACTTACCAGGAAAGACTAAAGGACCTTAACATGTATAGCTTGGAAGAAAGACGAGACAGAGGGGATATGATAGAAACTTTTAAAAACATAAAGGGAATCAACAAGGTACAAGAGGAGGGAATATTTTAAAGAAGAAAAACTGCTACAAGAGGATATAGTTTTAAATTAGAGGGGCAAAGGTTTAAAAGTAATATCAGGAAGTATTACTTTACTGAGAGAGTAGTGGATGCATGGAATAGCCTTCCTGCAGAAGTGGTAGCTGCAAATACAGTGAAGGAGTTTAAGCATGCATGGGATAGGCATAAGGCCATCCTTCATATAAGATAGGGCCAGGGGTTATCCATAGTATTCAGTATATTGGGCAGACTAGATGGGCCAAATGGTTCTCATCTGCCGACACATTCTATGTTTCTATGTTTAATATGCGGCTATGTCGGATATGGTGAACTCCGACAGGCTGTTTCATTGTGCGAACAGCCTGCCAGATTTCTGAACACGGTAACATAGGGTTAGAGTAAGACTTTTTTGCAACTTTTTAAAAAGTCTTAACTGGTAAACCTGCCCGAAATCTCATTCATATATAGCCGACTGCTGTATCTTTCCTACCTCAAAAGTAGTGTGAGCGGCATTTAGTCACAAAAAGTTGCAAAAAGATTTTTGGGTGCAGCATTTCTGGTGCAGGGATTGATGAATTGACCTCACAGAAGCCAGAGCACTATATTACTGAATGGTGCAAAGGTCTGGTATACTCTGAGCATGCTGCAGGTTACAAGGAGCCTTGTAGATTGTAAGCCCTCATGGGCAGGGTCCTCTCTCCTTCTGTACCAGTTTGTAACTTGTCTTGTTTATGCTTATTGCCAGTCTGTATTATGTATGTGCACCCCTTTTCATATGTACAGCGCCATGGAATAAATGGTAATAATAAATAATAATAATAATTTTCCATTTTCTGAGGATTATGGTGTCCCTGGTTATACTTCTGTCTAATCTACAGTCCAGTAGTGTAAAGTCTATACGGGGAGAATTTTCAAAATTGGTGTAAAGGAAAACTGGCTTAGTTTGTCTATAGCAACCAATCAGATTCCACCTTTCATTTCCCACAAGTGAGCTTAAAAATGAAAGGTGGAATCTGATTGGTTGCTATGGGCTACTAAGCCAGTTTTCCTTAATCACCCCGCATGAATATAATCCCAACAAGGAGTTTGATTCGTACCGTCCTCTCATTTGGTTTATAAACTATAAAATAGTAAGAATAATCATACTATGGTAATCTAAAAGGACCACACCGACCTATTCTGTAAAATAAACAGCAAAAAAAAGGTATTTTAATTACTGGATAATATCCAGACTATACATGTGCTAACATAGTGGATGTACTGACTAACAATCATCCTTATGCAGACACATGCTGAAAAGCATACAAGCCCTAATAGAAGGATAATGATAGGAGTCCCCACCATGGTGTCACTGAGCATTAAGGGGGTGATTGTTTTGTGTCTGTTTTCCTTATTCTTTTAGCGTTTCCCTCCTTTTCTGCGCTGTGCATTCCTTTCTGCCATTTATTTTGCAGCTAACCTGAGGTAAACTATTAAAGGATCCTGATTGGCTGTCGGTTGCCTACCTGTCTCTGGGGTACCTGTTTTCTGCCCCTCCCCTGATTGGCCAACTGTTCACAGTGGCGGGAATTTGGACTATTTATAGAGGTGCTCAGCGGGTCCAGAGCCTGTCAGTCGCTGAACCTAGGAAGAAGAAGAAGAAGACGTCGTCCCGCCCTCCCTTTTAAAGTCGCGGTCCAGAATTAGAGGGGGGTTATTCTGGATGTTTTTATGGCTATTGATTAATTTGTGAATTGATTTTTTATGATTTTGGTTTGTTATGTGAATTAACCCTTAATAAAGGACCGTGGCCATTTTGCGCCATATGAGGGTATTGGTCATTATTTTAGGTTAAGTTTTAGATACGATCTATGTTCATATGGCACCATGGGGGTATCTAAAGGAAGCCTCGAACAATATAAAGCCAACACAGAAACTACAGATGCCACCCTGGCTAAATTAATAATCACATTGAAGACCATAGTGCTCTAAAGTTCTAACGCTGGAGCTACATAACCGCAGCTTGTTCCTGGCTCACCCCATACACATGCATGCCCTGCTTGAGAACAAAAGGATTGGTCATGTTGAAATCAAACATGCCCGTCTCCATTTCCCCCCAACATCTTCTGTCAGGGAAGGGCTGGGATACCCCACACATTACATGGCTGGTAGTCAGCAGGTTTGTCCAAGATTTATCTAATGTGTTATATATATATAGTGTGCTCTCTTGTAGGTTAGGTGCTAGTACAAGCTGGTCGGACATATCTAGTGCTTTGCAGGTGTAATCATACATATGGATGCAAGAAATACTAACACAATAGTTGGTACTATTATAAACTCAGTTTGCGACACTCAGGCATTGTGATTGAGTATATTACTATAATGTTGAGGAGCAATGCTGAATATAGTCACCACATCAGGCCCTAAACACTAGTGATGAGCGGCACAGGCAATATTCGTTTTCGCGATATTTTGCAAATTTTTGAATAATATTCGCAATAAATTCGCAAATTCTAGTCATTATTTTTGCGATTGAGCAAATCGGCACTAATGATGCACATTTGTTTTGTGCAATACGTGCAACTTCACATTTTATCAGGTCTGAGTAGATATTACTGATTGGTGCACTAAGTATTGTTGTGACATCACAGCACTATGTCTAACAGACAGTAATCCCTATCACAGCACAGTAATCCCTATCACACTACCTGCATAATACCCTGCACTGGAACCTATCAGCTACACTATATCACTATCTAACCTACACTGACTATCTCCCACTAACTATCTGTATTATATATATATGAGCTATCTAACTATCTAATGTAATTGGATAAGGAATAGGATCCAGATGAAAGCACAGAGCACAGCAATGACACTGCTCTCTCTCTCAGAACTGCAAAAAAACTGCAGAAAATGGCTGCTGGGGAGGTTCTTATATACTAAAGGGGTTTGCAACTTTCCTATTGGTTGCTAGGGATGTTGCTAAGCTCTGACAAAGATATTGCAGCCTTCTCATTGGCCCACAAGCAAGAAGCAGTGAGGTTACTGATGAAAAAACTAGAATATTCGCGATTACGAATATATAGCACTATATTCTAGATTCGAGAATTCTCAAAGTGCTGATATTCGTGATACAAATTTGCGATTAGAATATTTGCGATCAACACTACTAAACACAGCCATGAGAAGACTGTCCTCCAAGATGTGTGAATAGCTGCCTAAGCCGTGGAATAGCCATAGATATGACTGGAAGCTCTTGGGCTGCAGTGCAAAATCTGCTGTCGTCTTAGGGCTCATTCACATGGCCGTAGTTTCAGTCCATATCCAATCCGCGTTTTTTGCAGATCGGATGCGAACCCATTCATCTCAATGGGGCTGCAAAAGATGCGGACAGCACACCTGCATGCTGTCCGCATCCACACGTCCGTTCTGCGGCCCGCAAAAAAATAGAACATGTCCTATTGACCCTTTAAACTATACGCAGCCCATATTTACAATACATAAGTCTCAAGGGGTGTTTGGGCCTGTAGGACTCAAGTTCCCGTCAGTTCCTCAGGACGGTCTTCCTCAAGGACGATCTTGCCTTTCCTTCATCTTACTGTAACACGACAATACCATTTACATTATGCAGCACTTACTCTTAAGCAGGCTAGAAACTTTATATGTACTGTATGTCTGATGAGAGATGTTGGGGAGAGAAGGGTTGGGCATTTTGGATTTCAACATGCCAACTCTTTTTCCTCTTAGGGGCATAAGCTGCTACCTAGGGTATCTGGCAGTGGCGTACTCCCCATGTGCCTATTGAGGATACATATGGGATAGCTGGCGAGAGATAGGTGTCGGCCGGGGCGTATCTCATGCGTATGACTAGCCTTAAACAATATTCATTTGTCCTAAAACAGGATACATTTGGGGGACATTTTTCACCTAACCTCCACCATTTCTGTAAATCTACAGCTGTGAACCATAAAACTGCAGTATCTGTGAACCATAAAACTCACCAGCGACAGTGAAGCAAGTGAATATCACAAAGCCAAAAATCACAAGTCTCAGGCCGCCAAGATCTGTAATTTAACATCCGTACAGACGAGTCTAAAAATATTACTAACGTAAACTACAAGAGATTATTATGGCAATGAAATATGTCTGTTTATTCCAAAATCCTAATTGAATTATTGACAGCTTAACACATCTCACACCCAATAGTGGAGCACATGACACCACCACGCCTGGCCGCTGAGCGCTGGCTCAAAGAGCTTTTCTTACGTATACAATCCTATAGAACGTAGTCCTCATGCTACACTACTATCCTACAGCCCCAAACTGTAAGTCTGTGGGCTATAGTGTACCTCCAAATGCTTCCAATGTATCCATATGAATCTAACAGAAAATATATTGGAGGCCACAATGCTTTTAGGCGCAAATATCTACAATATGGAGGTGCCTGCATAGACGTCAGGTGCCAGTAGGTGGCTCCTGCATGTGGCTCTTTCACATATGCCCTTCCAAAACGCAGCCATGTGACACGTCTAAGGCCGTGTGCATATCTGTATCAGACACAGGCCAGGAAGTTCCATTGCAGATTCCAATATATGATGGAAAACATGAACATTTTCTGTGTGAAGGCACTCTGAGGCTGAAGCCGCGCAATGCCCATTGTGTGATCTGCATGTCAGCCACATTTTATCCATGCACTTTGTGAATCAAGATCAATACAAGTTAAAGAATTATTCCGCACATTTTTTTACTTTTATATAGATAAAAACTGCAAAATGAAAACGGTGAACTTATCTTGTAAGAAACATTCTTGTGTTAAAGGTAAAGCTAAACCTAAAGTAGTTGTAACTTGCAGTTGAATACAATCTATTGCTCAAGTAACATTACCGTCTTTCCCTATGATCACTACTTATATCACTTATCTTCAGGTCTGAGAAAGTCCAGGAACATTGACGCACATATGTGTGAATAAAAGTAGTGGGTCTTATAAGACCCCATGCTATGGAGCCGTAGGTACCCAGAGTGCTGCCGAATGTTACCTCCACGCAGCAGCATATTCAGAGGATATTTTCTGTGATATGGCATTTGGTTGTATGCCTCCGTGTCTGTATTTCATGGTGGCCTGGGCAGTAACCTCTATAGGTGTATTACCATACAGTAAAAACAAGGCTTTGAAAGGGCACCCAAAATATCTAGATAGAGTATGGAATAAGAAGCTTTAGTATAAAAATTATAATAACACATAATTAGTGACACATAGTTAATAACATATAACACCTGCATAAAAATTAGGGATCCCGTTAATATTGGTAATTAGGTTCATGCTTGTGATATGATCAAATAATCGCAATATTTGGTCATATATCGCCAATATATCTCAAAGAAAATATGCTTGTGGCTGGTTATGGAATTGTAGCAAAAAAAAGTTTTTGTAGCAAAACTGTTTTTTTGTTCATATGGTCATAATGCTTAGTTGTAAAAAAGGACTGCGACAGCAACAGCAATTGGTCAATAAATCATGTTCATAGTCTTACCAGACTTAAGGTAATAGAAGTGGCCACAATTTTCTTTAAAAAGTCACCAAGTAATAAATTAAAAAGTCACCAGGTAATGAGTATTTTAAAAGTATTTTAAGCCGGCGGCTTAATTTACATTACCCCTCCTTCAGGTTGGGGTGCCCGTCTCTGCTTCGGTATGTAGAGCGGTGCCTGGGACCGGGTGCACTATCCCTCTTAGTTCAGACATGTGAGGCCAATGTTACCACTGAGGAAGGAGTGTGACACTCCAAAACGTGTCTGGTTTAAAAGCAGTGTGATAATGCGGCAAATGCCCGACAATTAGAAGATCAACTCTACAAACAGAAGCAACTCTAAGTGCCGTAAATAAGTAAGACGTCGAGCGTCCGGAGTTCTGATCACGTGGGACGCCACGGGGGACACCGTGTGATAGACAACGTGAGACCCCGGCGTCTCTCACATCGCCTCACATATCTGAACTAAGAGGGATAGTGCACCCAGGCACTGCTCCACATACCGAAGCAGAGACGGGCACCCCAACCTGAAGGAGGGGTAATGTAAATTAAACCGCCGGCTTAAAATACTTTTAAAATACTCATTACCTGGTGACTTTTTAATTCATTACTTGGTGACTTTTGAAAGAAAATTTTAAGTGGCCACTTCTATTACCTTAAGGCCTTGTTCACATCAGCGTTCAGCCTTTCCGTTCTCCTGCTCCGTTATAGGAGCAGGAAAAAGGAAAGGACGGATTCGGCTCATAACTGAGCCGAACGGAGCCTACGGACCTCATAGACCCCCATAGACTATAATAAGGTCCGTTAGGTTTCCGCTCAGAAGATGATTTTGGAGCGGAAACAAAAGTCCTGCATGCAGGACTTTTGTCTCCGCTCCAAAATCATCTTCTGAGCGGAAACCTAACGGACCCCATTATATTCTATGGGGGTCTATGAGGTCCGTAGGCTCCGTTCGGCTCAGTTATGAGCCGAATCCGTCCTTTCCGTTTTCCTGCTCCTATAACGGAGCAGGAGAACGGAAAGGCTGAACGCTGATGTGAACATAGCCTAAGTCTGGTAAGACTATGAACATGAATTATTGACCAATTGCTGTTGCCGTCACGGTCCTTTTTTACAACTAAGGCTTGTTCACATCAGCGTTTAGTCCTCCGTTCGGCTTTCCGTTATGACTTGCGTCCGTCTCAAAATTGAAACGGATTCATTCATAACGGAACGGAACGGACATATTTCGCTACGTTTTAAAACGGATACCATCTAACGGATACGTTAATAAACTGATTAAAAATGTCCGTTAAATGTCCGTTCAATTACTCAGGTAACGGATCCGTTTTCCCTTATTTATTTTTTTCAGTTGTCCCTCCCCTATCTCCATGCTTATATACAAATGGTGCTATATTGTGACATCCAATTGCTGGAAGAGGAACAATGCTGCCAGCTCATGTCCTTTTTTCTGTGGACTATATGATATGGAAACTTCGAAACATGCGAATGTCATCTATTAGCATAATAGCATTCCCAGTAGCCTTATAGCATCCCCCAGTAGCCTTATAGCATTCCCCAGTAGCCTTATAGCATTCCCCAGTAGCCTTATAGCATCCCCCAGTAGCCTTATAGCATCCCCCAGTAGCCTTATAGCATCCACAGTTTCAAAATATTTGCCCCCAGTAGCGTAATAGCATCTCACAAAAGGCTAATAACATCCCCCATTTGCCTAATAGCATCCACAGTTTCAAGATATTAGCCCCCAGTAGCCAAATAGCATGCCCCAGTAGATGATCAAAGTAAATACTTTTCAATTGCATCAATTCATACCCTTTTCTTGACACTTTCTCCAACTTGCACATCAGCTTTCAGAAATGGTGAGGAGTAGCGCTCACGTGACTGTCACATGACACTCCCTTGTTTTCCTGTCTTCGTTTGGAAGTTCCTGTTTGTTCTGCGCATGTTCAGAAACAAAAAAATCGTACTATAGGAACGTTATGTCCTCGAAAGAAAAATTTAACAATCCGTTTCTCATTGACTACAATGAACGTGAATGGACGCTCCGTCAAGAATCCGCTTTTCTGAACGTAGAAAAAAATCCTGCAAGCAGGATTTTTTTTTCCATCTGAAAAAACGGATTCCGAGCGTATTACCAACTAACGGAGTCAAACGTATGCATACACACATCAATTAGTTTCTATGGGAGGTTGAACAGATACGTTTTTCGTTTTTTTTTTTTCAACTTCCGTACGGACTACAGGAACGGAGAGCTTGAACGCAGATGTGAACATAGCCTTAAGCATTATGACCATATGAACAAAAAAACTCTTGCTACAATTCCATAACCAGCCACAAGTGTATTTTCTTTGAGATATATTGGCGATATATGACAAAATATTGCGATTATATGATCATATCACAAGCATGAACCTAATTACCAATCCTGAACGCATCCGGACCTAATCCGTCATGCTCGTGTGAAAGGGGCCTAAGGAGCTGCATAGGTCTTTGCAGTGTGAGGTCTTCGACAAGGATTCTTCTTCCCTACATGCTCAGGGACCCAAACTCCTGAGAGAAAGAGAACAGATATTCTCAGACTGTTTAGGACCATAAAGGACAATGAGTTATATAGGGTTGTCACGATACCAAAATTTTGATTCGATTTCGGTACCATAAAACAGTAATGCGATACTCGATACCACGCAAAAAAAAATATAAAAACCTCAAAAAGCCGCATGCATTCCACATTTTATGGAACGTCCAGCCAATAATCGAACAGTCCTATCTAATTTTTTTGGGGGACAAGGAGACAAAGAAATTGTGAATTGCGCAGTTTTTATTTATTTATTTTTCTGTTACGGCATTCACCGCATAGAAGATATTTAAAAACTATTTCCCCCCTTAGGGGCTAGAACCTGGGATCTTTAAATCCCTTGTTCTATTCACCCTAATAGAGTTTTTCTTATTTTCCTCTTTTAAAACCACGGTATGTCTTATGGTCCAGTGTGTCTTATAGTGCGAAAAAACGGTAACTGGGACGGGGATCTAATTTACAGAACAGTAGTTACAAGCACATTATAAATTTCATACGAGCAGCCAAGTTATGATTTGAAAATCCGACTTTGATATGCAGCTATGTGGATTTATGGGCACTATATTCTGTGTGTGAACACTGGTGTGCACATCTTCAAGCAAATCTATGCACAGTGCACTCATCACGAGTGTGAGTATTACATCTTTCGGCAAGGCGTGGGGGATTCCCATGTGTCATACGTGTCCTTGTGCCAAGTTCATGTGGCATTCACAGAAGAATGTACAGTGAACAAATGGTTGTGGCCTCCAATCACCAGACCTAATGATGTGTGACTTATCTGTGGGGCTAATCCCCAGACAGTGCCTGAACTCAAACAGCAAATTGAAACTCATGTCTGGAAAATAGAAGGTGTAGAGCTGCAGAAGGTACTCCTGGAAAGGATGGGTACAACTTTCACTTCCAACCACATCCTGTAATTAGCAAGTACGTCATTCTTCCATTATCCCATACAAACCACCCAAGGGAACAGGGTTCTGTTTTCCGTGGCCCACCCTGTATAACGCAGTGTACATAAGATAAATACAGTATATATAATAAAGTATAATAATTCAGCTTTCTTTGTATTTTTTTCATAAAATAATGAAAATTGTTGAAATTATCTTCATTTCATGGACAAATCATGTTGTCATACAAATAGCTGAAAACTGAGAATTTTCTTCAATTGTGCAAAATTAGCGTTTTCCCGGAGCTCCGGAAACCAGTGACTGATTTGGCAGTTATCCCTGAAGAAAAATGACACTGGTTTTAGAACTAAATTTCACCCATCTTGTTATGTTACAACCTATTTCATTCCCCTAATTCATCCTGCCATTTCTCCCCTGCTCTGTCACAGGCACTTACAAATGATCGTGTTTCGGTCAACATCCCTATTACTGACAGCAAACAATTGTACCCCAAAGACCTGATATCGGATATTCGCTGGATGTAAGGTTGGAAAGGAAATTACTACACTGGCAACTGTAGTCAAAATTCTAGAATCTTTGGAATAGCTTCCACATGTCATGGATCTGGTGCTACAAAACCCTAGCTGGTTTTCCTGATACTTTAGAGTTCAGGTGCTGAAAAGCAAAGCGGACTTTTATTTTCCTGTATGGGATCAGTAACTAAACTCCAAAACTGAGCTCCAAGCCTTTCTATGTCTAAATTCTGCTCCATAAACCACTGTTTGTTCATTTCAAAATCAGCGAGGATATGCAACATGACATCTCCACCCACATCCACCAAAACCACATCTAGTGGAGCAGCCATAAGGTAAATGATTTAATAGAAATATACAAGGGAAGCACTGTATTTCCTGCAGCTGATGGTTTCTAACTTCAGAAGTTTTAGGTTTCCTTTTCTTTCGTTATGTATGTACCGTACTCCTACCTGATGCTAGATAATAAACTGCCATTAACCAGCTGTAGTCATGCAGGTGGAATACTGGTGGAAGGAAGGTATATTTCACCCAGATTTTTCACCTGGGTGAAGTAAGTGTAATCCAGGAAGTGCTCTGGCCTGAACAAACTTAGTTGTTTAAGCAGGATTTTTTCCGAAAATACCTGGAGCCTGGATTATGCGGAACGGTTGTTAGGGTTGGTAGTGGGAGCAACCGTTCCCTCCCTTCCAGGCCAGCTTGTTGGTGTGCCCTGAAACACCTGAAGGCAGTTAACCTTGTTAGGTTGCTATATAAAGGGTCTGTAGCTCACTTAGGGGAGGCCTGCAAGGAGAGCACATGGTGCTAGGACTACTGAGGACCAGTGAGCAAACCACATGCCGTGGGAACGTCAGCCTAACAGCTCTAGCCTAGGTGAGACAAACTCTTTATGTTAGTAGTTAGTCCCAGACGGGAAGGTTTTTGTTTTTGTGATTTGTTACTGAAATACTGGAAATCCTGGGTTCCACTAAAGAAAGCATGTGTTGATTTAAACCTCATGAAACTAGATCCTAATAAAAGTGACGTGAACTTTATGCCATCTGTTCCTCCGTGAGTATCCGTAACTGTACGCTACCCCCCTCCCCCCGCAGGCTTACAATTGGTGGAGGATGCGGGCACACAGTTGCTAAGGGAAATGGCTCAAAAAATAAAAATATATATATTTTTTCGTTTGTTCTCTGCAAGAACTACTGCTCCAGTGGATCTCGTGGGTAAAGCCAGCTATCTGCCTGAAGAAGTCAAGCGCAAATATGGAAGCGGCCATAACCCAGTTTGTTAAAGCGCAGGCCGAGGCGAACCTGCGCCAACAGGAGAGGAACTGCTTTTTGTCAGAACAAATGGCCGCCCTTACAAAAGCCCTGCCGGTGGCTTCCCAGACAGCCCCAACATCTCCCTGGAATCCCAGGAAAATTGTGCAACAGTCGCTACAGAATTTAACTCCGGAGGATGATATTGAGACATATCTAACCATCTTTGAGCGCACAGCAGAGCGGGAACACCTTCCGGTGGTCGATTGGGTCAATGTCTTGGCACCTTTCCTATCAGGGGAGCCCCAGAAGGTGTACCATGACCTTGGCCAACAGGAGACCCAGGACTATACTAAGCTACGAGCGCAAATCCTGGCACGTCTAGGAGTAACCCCTGCTGTCCAGGCCCGGCGCGTGCATACCTGGCGCTTTGATGTAACCAAACCAACTCGGTCCCAAATGTTTGATCTGGTTCAGCTCACGAAAAAGTGGCTGGAACCAGAGACTAGCACGGCGGCCCAAATAACTGAACTGGTCGTAATGTATCGATTTAAGACTGCATTTCCTAGGACATTACAGCGCTGGGTGGGGCAGGGAGGCCCTAAAGACCTGGATGAGCTGGTGAACCTGGTTGACAGGTATCTCACCACGGAGGATTATCTTCGGGATAACGCCTTACCCTGTGCTCCTTCCAGGAGTGACCGTCCCAAATCTACCGCGGCTAGAAGACAGTACCCAGCTGGGGAAACAGGAAAATGGCACTGGAGAGTCCCCAGCGATTTTCCCTAAGCGTGCCCCGATTTGCCTCTCCAAAACAAGCACATCCCCGATGTTGGAGGTGCCGGGAAGTGGGGCATGTGGTCACTACTTGTCCCCTCACTTACGAACCAATGTTAGTAGTTAGTACCAGACGAGAAGGTTCCGCCATATTGGCCACTGCAATTCTACAGTGATTTTGTTTTATATGTCTTGAATGTGCCTTCATCTGGCAATTGAACATTCCTTTGCACCTGTAATCCTCCATCACATGGTCTAATATGGGTGGGGCTCACAGTCTTGCTTTGTTCACATTGCACTGGCTGTCCTGCTAGGCATTTCTGTGCAGGCTGGGCTGTGAGCTCGATCACATCACCTTCAGACCGTGTTCACACCACAGTTAGCGTAGTGGTAGGACCCTTTGCCATGCTGAGTGACCGTGACGTGGTGCAATGATGGGCTCCGATATTTTCCTGACAGGAATATATTGGCGAAAGTCTCAGCTTTTAATATCTGCTTGTATGACCAGCTAGTATAGTCAGTGACATATCCTTTTGGTGCATTTTCTTCAGTGATTTATACTTATGAAACTGGATCCTAATAAAAGTGACGTGAACTTTATGCCATCTGTGCTTCCGTAACCGTAGGAGCCTTACTGGGACTATACAGAATGGAGCTTTTTCTGCATGGATTAGAAAGTTTTACAATGAATTAAAAGTTAATTAAAAGGTATTGAACATAGATTACATTATGTGTGACAGCACCCTTAACGACCTAGGTACCTGGACCCAATTCCACTCTTGGTACTTGAACCCATAAAAAAACTGAGTTCACAGATAAAAGGGATACAAGTACACATGTTCAATTCTAACCATTTTTAACTGTTGTAACTTTTATTTGTTGACCTACTACAATTCTTTTTGCAATTTTTTTTACATGACACTGTGGTTTTTTATTATTATGTTTTTTTGTGTTTTTTTTAGAAATGTGTTTCTTGTTTTAGTTTTATTTGGGGAAAAGGTTAATATTTAACTATAGCTCTTTGTTCTGACACCACAAAAAATTATTAAAATGGGTTTCCCTATTTTGTGTCATTGGCATGAGCCAAATAAAAGCTTTAATCTGATTCCTTATTTCCAATGGAAAAAAAACGGATATTAGACGGAAATGGTTCAAACAGATGCCAAATATGCATAACTGATGCACATGATCTTTTATTTTATTTTTTTTTTTTTTTTACAGGATCCGTTTTTTTTTTTTTTATTATGACAGAAGAGAAGAACGGGAAAATAACGGTGATGTGAATTCTCCCTTACAGCTGTCATTGACGTCCGGGGACCCAACCTGCTCCTGCTAGATTACAGGAGCAGGGGTTTAATCCCATGCCATACATGTACGGCGCTCCAGATTAGAGCCCAACACCAAGTGCCATACTTGTACCATGCTTGGTCGTAAACGGGTTAATAAAGGTTTTATTTCTTTTGCTTTTGAAAAGCTCTTCTCGGGCAACTATGGAAAAGCAGTCACACAGGATACAACCATATTCCCCAGTTTCATGATTGGACAGTGTTACTTCGACAACTCTCTGGCAGGGTAATTTGGGCACCGAATTGTATTATTTGTTTTTTCAATTTCTTTTTATTAGGTCACAAATATAAAGACACACATAGCAGCCAGTATACAACACAATGTGCAATGGAATGTGACCAAATTTCCTGTGTGTAATCCTCTAAACTGCCAATATCACCCTCCATACCCAATACTCTCCCTATACACCATAAACCCCTGGTTGGGGACAACTAAAGATAACATTAAGAATCATCAAACTTGCACAGGTTCATATCCACCATGTGCTGTAGCAGACACCATGATGCAAGTTGAAAACAGTTTCTAATTGCAATCCTCGGGGTGTGTAACACAACTTCCCGCATGTGAGAGAAACACTTTTTCATTAGCCTTTCTTTAGAAAGCAGTGTCTTTGTCCAGTCCATATGGAACAGGAACCGCACGTAGTTATTAAACCTAGAGTAGGGGGATCAGGATGGGTCCAGCAGTGAAGGATACTTTTGCATGTAGCCACCACCCAAATAAATAAGCATTGTCTTTATGTTGGTCATCTAACATATGAAACTGTTCCCATGGCGGAGACAGATGGATGGAGATTCCAAAGGTATTGAACAGGTATTGAAGTCTGACAAAGTGGACAAGAATTTGATGTGGACATTTGATAGTATTATCTGTGACTTATATATTATAAGGCTAGTTGCAGACAAGTATGTTCATTCTGGGAAACATGCTCCATACGTGAGCACTATTTCCTGGCTCCTTTTAAGTGAACTCACAGCCAATCTACTGAACTGCTATCGCATAATGCCATGATAACAGTTCAGTAGATCAGTGGCGAAACTGAAATTCACAACATTATAAATCAATATAATGTTGCTAGTTCACTTCACATGAGCGTCTTTTCAAGTGTGAACATGTTTGTCTGCAACTAGCTTGAGGGGTGGAAGCAGAGAAGGTGCTACACAGTGCACCAACCAACATTAGGTTGGCCCTGGTTGTACTGCTCCGTAATACAACACACAGTGTTCTATGGTCTATACTGTATCTTCATGTACTTCTGGTTTATACGGGGGAATGAAGAGTTATTCTTCTCACAGATTGATATGGAATCTAAGAGGTAAAAAAAATCTAGATTTAGTGCACGCTGTATCACAGAGACAAGACGGAGTGCCTAGGGGTCTGTATCAGAAACCCACAGGGACCTCTTGTTCAGGGTCCACGCACATGACTTAGCAAAAGTGCCACTGAAGCAGTAACTAAGATTAACAATCATGTACTTCACCTTCCTGTTCTTTAATGTAAAATCATTTAGCAGCCGCTTATCTTCATAGGGAAATGTGGACGCATCTTACAGGCAGACATAAACTATTCTGGTTTCCTTTCTTTGTGTGCCCTATGTGTGTTACTAGTAAGGAGGTGGTTGGGCTGAGCTGCCTACAACCATGATCTGCATCTCCTTACATATTTGAACTCTTTATTTACTATGCATTTGACTGTGCATATCCAAGCAAGGTTAAATTGGCCATGTTATGCTGCTGTGTTCTGCCTTGTTACCCAATGCACAACTTAGCCATTTTGTTTGCAGGTGCTGTACCATTAACAGTTTGCTGCTAATTAGGTGTGCTGTCTGGTCACGGGTATGGACGCTGGAGCACAGAGCTACACAGGTTCTGATCAGGGTGGAGTGGCCAACAGATGGGGAAGACCTGTGCACATCATCTGTCAGGTTGCACATGACTAAATGAGTGCTGCAGCAGCAGACCAGTCTGGTCAGTGAGAGAGGAGTAGGTTCTGACCAGCTAGCCATGCTAGAGTTGTTGATCTGCAGAGCCTGCTGGGAGGTGAACTGCTTGCCTGTGATCATGACCAGCACCGGATGCGGCCTTGCTCGTGACTGTGGTGTCTGAGGACAACCCTTAACTGGAGGTGTCCTCGAAAGCATTGTGAGTGATTCCAGACCACTTCATACAGAGAGACTGTACTGTGGGCTGATGAAGACCCTGGTAATACTGCTGTTGTGACCAGAGACGGCGAGTGTGCCAACCAACATTGGCCCACCCACGTTCTATGTGTGAGATGCTCTTCTGTTATACCACAACCAACATGCTAAATGGACTCTAAGAGAGACAGTAACCAATAGCTGTGTGCCTCTTACAATTCCCTTACTGATCCATTGCTAATAGTAACCTCCAAGCCTTATACCACAGTACTGTGTTGTGATCACCAAGCGTTGTGCCTCTTTTAAAGTAAAGCCTTATGCACTCGGCATGCGCTGGATCGGTAAGCATCAGCATACCTTTTTCTTAAAACTGTATAGGAAAGCATAATCTACTGTACCTTCCTATACAGTAATACACAGTAAAACATCTTTACCGGTATACATTTTTTTTACAGTTGAAGTTGATGTGCGACGTAAACCACCATATGTCTATTGGAAGTATACACTGGGGTATAGTTCTAGCATATATCTCCAACTGAAGGGGAAAAATAAAAATGTTGTACAGAACCTTACACTCCACATGGAAAGCAGTCATCCTCTCATATTAAAGGAACCAGAACGGATCTTGCCATCATCTAATTTTGTTGCTCCCCTCATTTGGAGGATCATTGTAGGAGAATACCGTTCATTTAACGCTTGTTAGTCTAGAATTCCTCATAAGCACTGGGAACATTACTGCTCATCTGCCTAGTGTTTCCTATTGGAAATATTGAGAGCTGGTTCTGTAGTACAGGCGGGTCCTGATGAGGCTGTAACTTTAGCTCTAGTCTCTGGTTACTTTTTTCTCAGACAGCTGAGCTTTTAAAGAGTGACTGGGCCCTTCAGATTGTCAAAGAATGATTAATGACCAAACAGCCTTGAAATTACCCTGATTGCCAAAGCCTTTGCATTGTTCTCTTGGACGCTTAATGAGTTCAGACATACTTTTGCAAACTGCTTTTTCATGACTCCTGTTTAGTCTCAGGATTTAACTGCTCGGCTGACTGTAGAGAAGTGATCTGCAGACCTTTTACCTTAGCCATGGCTTACAGGCTGTCATCATCTTCCAACTAGCAAGATCACACCGGGGCCCTCTCAACACACAATCTGTTTAACCATGGTCCCGGGTACCCGCTGAGAAATCTCTGTTCTCCATTATGTATTTTGATTGGGAGATTAAATCACTCAACAATACAGCATGTGCTGCTCTCTATCACGTGCCTTCATTCAAGGGCATATACTGGTATTAATAGCTGCAATATAAGACTGATAAACTCAGGAACCAGTCTTGCATCCAGGACTTAGCTTAATGAAGGGACAAAACAATCTTACATCATTTTACAAGTTTGTATACAACTGGGAAACGAAGACCAATTCTTAATCACATACCAACATCAGAGCTGTATTTGCAACTAGGCACCCAAGGGCGGGTGCCTAGGGCAGCAGATTTTGGACAGCAGCACTATAAATGATTGAATATGTTTATTTTATTTCTTTGAAGGGGTTTTCTGAGATCCAGATATTGATGACCTATCCTCAGGATAAGCGATCAATATCAGATTGGTGGGGGTCCGGACAATCTCGCAGCTTACCAATAACAGCGCCGTCCATTGGATCCCAGCACCGCCCATGGAATGGGACCGAGCTGCGCCTAGGCCTCATGACAGTTTAACATGACGTCTCAATGCCTAAAAAGAGCCGGTTAGCACCGTGACCTCTTCAAACAGGAGATCGGTGGAGGTGTTGGACAACCACCAGTAAGATAGTGATGACGTATCTTATAGATAGTATGGGAGTTGTGGCTGACTCCTATTTGGTCGTGCACTCCTGTGGCCTGTTTTGCGTCATGGGCTGATTTTAATTAGCATGAGTACATAGTTTGCTCAGCATGCATGCTGGTATTTGTAGTCCCTGGATTCATTGGAGGGCATTTTGGCACCATAGAGATATAAACCAAAAGGGGCCCAGCATGCATGTGGGACCTACACTTCCTGAATTTCATGGTCGCTGTTATGGCACCCAACAGGTGAGTTTAGTGTTAGGACCCGTCTTATAGAGATCGCCTTGGCGTGCGGCAGACGGGCTCAAATAATTTTGTACAAAATGTATTTGCTAAGCATCTCTAATTTATTAGCATAGCATGAGCAATATAATATACCTTTGTACTTTATTTGGTTTGTAGAGTGCTGTTGCATTATGTGTTGTTCTGTATCTTATAGATAGGTCATCAATTATAAACATTTGAAAAACCACTTTAAAAATACGTCACCACCTGTCCCTTATTTGTATGAATATGCTGTATATGTGCACAAATTCGGGCATGTAATTCTGAGTTATTATACGGATAGCTGATACTGTAGAACAGGCCATCGTGGGTATCTAGTGACAAATACAGACCTGGGATGTGATTAACAATTGCTCTTAGTTTGTACAAAACTGGTAAAACAATGTAAAATTTTTCTTATCCTATGTCTTTCTGTAGATGGTATTGTGTGCCTTTATGTAATGAGTCTGTGCGCATGTACACAGTAAGGGTCCATTCACACATCCGCAAAATGGGTCAGCATCCGTTACGCAATTTTGCGGAACAGTTGCGGACCCATTCATTTTCAATGGGGCCGGAATGTGCTGTCCGCATCCGCGGATCCGCACTTCTGGATCCGCAAAAAAATTGATCATGTCCTATTCTTTGTTACAATAATACCTACCAAACGGTGATAAAACACGGGAACACAGCTAGAATTCTTGTTCTCCTATACCTGCAGTGCTTGTGCAACTGCAAGACGTGCCTCACTGAGGTGCCACACTAGTGTAAGACGTGCCTCACTGAGGTGCCACACTAGTGTAAGACGTGCCTCACTGAGGTGCCACACTAGTGTAAGACGTGCCTCACTGAGGTGCCACACTAGTGTAAGACGTGCCTCACTGAGGTGCCACACTAGTGTAAGACGTGCCTCACTGAGGTGCCACACTAGTGTAAGACGTGCCTCACTGAGGTGCCACACTAGTGTAAGACGTGCCTCACTGAGGTGCCACACTAGTGTAAGACGTGCCTCACTGAGGTGCCACACTAGTGTAAGACGTGCCTCACTGAGGTGCCACACTAGTGTAAGACGTGCCTCACTGAGGTGCCACACTAGTGTAAGACGTGCCTCACTGAGGTGCCACACTAGTGTAAGACGTGCGTCACTGAGGTGCCACACTAGTGTAAGACGTGCCTCACTGAGGTGCCACACTAGTGTAAGACGTGCCTCACTGAGGTGCCACACTAGGTGCTGGGGAAGGCAGACAGAAGTGAATATATACTGTGATGGCCTTTACCTGGCTGCAGCAATCACAAAACTGCATGAGGAAGGCGGCTCAGGGATTCTAGGTTCAAATCCAACCAAGGACAACATCTGCATGGATTTTCTATCTTCTTCCATAGGCATACTGATGGGGAAAGTAGGTTGTGAGCCCCACTGGACAGAGTGAGTAATGATAATCTCTGTAGAGCGCCACGGAATATGTCAGCGCTATATAAGTCAGTACAATAAATAAATACCCTCTACCAAAATATGAACAGTGTACCTATCTACTACATCTATGTCTGTCTATCACTGCACTAAATCCACGAGGGTCATTTACTATTCTGAAATACACCTAAATTAGGCATATTTCAGGAGCAGATGGCAATCTATGACTTCACCTCGCTCTTGCCAGGTCTAAAATTGTGGGCATGGAAGGGGGTGGGCTGGTAGACACGTCTCATTCACCATTTTCCACACCTGCTTTAAGCGTAGAAAAATGTCTAAATGTAAGATGGCTCAGAAGCTGTCTTACATTTAGAACTGGCGCACCTCTGGCCTGCACCTCTTCATAACTTCGGCAGATCCACCGCCAGCTATGGGTCTTTATTAAGACCGGCGTCTAAAACGCCGGTCTTAATAAATGTGCCCCTATGTACCTATATAATGTATCTATTTATTTTACCTATTTATATAGCGCTGACATATTGAGCAGTGCTTTACAGACATTATTAATCAATATCTATCTTCTGTATCTATCCATCCATCTACCCATTTATATATCTGTCTATACAATATCTACCTACCTAGCTATCTATAACATAAGATAATCCTTTAATAGTCCCCCAGTGGAGAAATGTATAGTGTTACTGCAGGACAGGGAGTACAAAAATAAAGGCATTACAGTGACAGTAGGGTACCGATAAAAAATAAAATAAAATAAGGGATATATACACTCACCTAAAGAATTATTAGGAACACCTGTTCTATTTCTCATTAATGCAATTATCTAGTCAACCAATCACATGGCAGTTGCTTCAATGCATTTAGGGGTGTGGTCCTGGTCAAGACAATCTCCTGAACTCCAAACTGAATGTCAGAATGGGAAAGAAAGGTGATTTAAGCAATTTTGAGCGTGGCATGGTTGTTGGTGCCAGACGGGCCGGTCTGAGTATTTCACAATCTTCTCAGTTACTGGGATTTTCACGCACAACCATTTCTAGGGTTTACAAAGAATGGTGTGAAAAGGGAAAAACATCCAGTATGCGGCAGTCCTGTGGGCAAAAATGCCTTGTGGATGCTAGAGGTCAGAGGAGAATGGGCCGACTGATTCAAGCTGATAGAAGAGCAACGTTGACTGAAATACAACCGAGGTATGCAGCAAACCATTTGTGAAGCCACAACACGCACAACCTTGAGGCGGATGGGCTACAACAGCAGAAGACCCCACCGGGTACCACTCATCTCCACTACAAATAGGAAAAATAGGCTACAATTTGCACGAGCTCACCAAAAATGGACTGTTAAAGACTGGAAAAATGTTGCCTGGTCTGATGAGTCTTGATTTCTGTTGAGACATTCAAATGGTAGAGTCCGAATTTGGCGTAAACAGAATGAGAACATGTATCCATCCTCTGATGGCTACTTCCAGCAGGATAATGCACCATGTCACAAAGCCCGAATCATTTCAAATTGGTTTCTTGAACATGACAATGAGTTCACTGTACTAAAACGGCCCCCACAGTCACCAGATCTCAACCCAATAGAGCATCTTTGGGATGTGGTGGAACAGGAGCTTCGTGCCCTGGATGTGCATCCCTCAAATCTCCATCAACTGCAAGATGCTATCCTATCAATATGGGCCAACATTTCTAAAGAATGCTATCAGCACCTTGTTGAATCAATGCCACGTAGATTTAAGGCAGTTCTGAAGGCAAAAGGGGGTCCAACACCGTATTAGTATGGTGTTCCTAATAATTCTTTAGGTGAGTGTATATTAGGTGAGTGTATATATCACAGGTAAAAAATTCAGTCTCTGAATGGAATGCTATCTGCAGGAACCCGGTGGCAATGAGTGCAGTCTATCTCCGCTTGGGTCGGTGTTGGTTGTACTGCCTAACAGCAGCAGGGAGGAAAGGCTTCCGATAGCGCTCCTTCTCACACATGACTGTACTGCCCAATGCTATCACGGTCTCATGCTTGGGATATCTAATATATGTCTATCTAATATCTATGTATCCATCGACTCTATATCTATCTCATATTTATCTAGTCATTCATTTATCTCATATATACATTAATATAAGAAAGTGAAATGTCAGTCGCCATACTCAAATACATCAAGTTTTCAAACAATGGAAACATCTTAATCACGTTCCGTAGAACAGTTTGCTTGATAAGTTCATAACAATTTACACATAGAAAGGAAATGTTAAAAACAAAAGAATGTATGCAATGTTGGCCGAGCGAGGCTTACGCTGTCCATGCACAAAGCTTTGCTCTGCATTAGTCATTTCCTAGCCCAGGATTGTGCTGGTTGATGTTTACACCATGAAGTAGATGAAAGGGGACTTTGCCGGGAGAAGTAGCTGAGAACTCCACTGGTGTTTGTGATCGGAACAGCAAGATAACAAGCTGGAGACAATGTGCTCCTTTAAGAGTACAATTGCCCAGTGACCTCTCATGTTAACCTCCTTGCCTGGGTTTCCCTTGTAAGAAAACAGGGAGATATTCTGTATACATTACATGATGGGGTAGTGTACACTAAATGGTAATTTATTAACCTCTTCCATGTACAATAAAATCTTATTCTGGATCTTTACCTCTATGACTGGAGGAAATTATATTCTAAAATAAGTAGATTAATAATCAGAAAAATAGATTTGGCTTCAATCAGGTGAATGTCTTAAAAATTTTACCTAGCGAGACTGTGCGTCTTTACTGTATTCACTGTTAACAATTCATGGAGTGATCATTAGGAAAAATAATTTAGCAGGTCAAAGTATTTTCCCATTTCTTTGGGTTTTAACATTTTGCTGCTTTCCACAAGGCAGTCATCAATATGACTAGACATTTTTTTTGAAAGATCATAAGACAAATTGCTACCTATACAAGTAAACTTTGTAAAATTATCAAAAAATTTTAAAATCTCTTGAGGGTGAACCTACAAAGTGCAAGACACATGCTTTTGTCATTATTAAGCTGGTCTGAATTTTGTGTAGGTTCAGCAATCTGTAGGATGTGTGACATTGGGTCGGATGTGGATCCAAGAGAACCATAGATGTGGCCCATGCAGTCGATGTTAGCTTTGTTCCATCTCCCCCTTTAATTAAACTCGAGCATTAGCAGATTAGGGGTACATGGGTCCTGATGGGTTACAATGGGCAGGAATGGGGAGTGAATAAGTCTAAAGCTCAACTTTCCCGGCGATGGATAGCAAATTTTTCCAGAGTATGACCTTGTGTAAATGCATACATGTCTAGACCTTTTCTAATACAACTCCTTTAGCTGGGTAAATGCCTCATCTACATCTAAGTCTAAAAAGAAGATTTATAGGTCACATACTGAAATGGAATACAAGAACAGACCGCTCTGGACTTAACAATAAATAGATCCAAGGATAATTTAGATCCTGATTGAATTTGTAGGCCACAAGCATGTCAGCGTGGCTTCATGTCACACATACTGTAGAAGTTGTTCTTCCAGCTGGAAAGAATGGCACATTCTGGGTGTGCCAACAGGTGCACAGCTCCTGGCATTTATCTTGAGGCAGCACAATGACAGCAGACAGTGGGTAGAAACAATGTAATGGGCACAAATCAACGACAAGTGGCAGCTTTCCCTATTGTTTGATTGTAACATTATAACATGAACACATATGTAACCATTTTCTCAAGTTTGTAAAAGTCAAATGCTCCACTGGATTCCAACAGGAATAGATCACCAAATATGTCACGTTGTGTATGCAGATGGAGAACAAAATAAGCTTTGATTTTTAACACAATGCTGGAGAAATTTCAGTCAGACCATTTCCAGCATCTGCTGTACACATACAGCAGATCTCAGGTCTTTAAAGATGGCACCTGCTCAGGAGCTGAGTGGGCGCCATAACTTGAGGGTCAGCGACAGTGTGCATGATCGGAGGCAACTGTAATCAGATTAAGGTAAAACAGAGTCACTCAACTTATGAAAGTCCAACCATTCCAGTGCCTCTGTCCCCAGACTAGTAGTAATGAAATGCCGTTCCCACTCACATGACCTCTGCAGCCAATCACTGCAATGGCAGTGACATGCCATTTTGCACTAATTGGCTGTAGCAGTCACGTGAATAGGGGACGGGAGTTGAGGTGCTGTAATGGCTGGACATTAATAAGGTGAGTGACATGTTTTCATTTTTTTTTACACCCCCACCTTTACTTATTATTTTGTGATTGGACAACCCCTTTTATCTTTTCTAATAATTGAGGTTTCCAATTTATTAGCATTTCTTTATACTGTGTCCAGTGCAGCGTCCCACTGCAGAGCAGCAGTACACTGCAAAACAGGAGTTAAAACAGTATTTTGTGTGGTAAATGCATCCCTGTATAAATAAAATAATAAAATATGCATAAGATATCTATAGGTCGTATTTACATCCCCATAGGGAAGGAGGAGTTTAGAACAATTAAGAGCGAGTTAGTGTCTACACAGCAAATAGAGCAGACACAAAGTGTAGTGCTGACACACAAGCCAACCCTGGACCTAGGTACCAGCCAGGGCAAGGGCATAAAGAACTTTACCTAGAAAAGCAGGCCAGATGAGAGAGAGGTTCAGAGTAGAAGGCTCTGTAGCAATAAGGCGCCTAAAGAGGACCTATTGGCTCTACAACATATTTGTTTAGCAGTTTTCGTCCAGTGCCTGAACCTACATTGGAGCATATTGGCCCTCTGAGTAAAATAATATCTACATGCCGCAAAGGAAGTATGCTGTAAGTACAACAACCTGTTCAAAAAAGGTGCAGATCATATTTTGACATTTAGGGTCTTCCCTGAGGTTGCACTGCACAGAGAAAATTTTGGACCCCATGCCTAGATGCTTATGTCATAGATACAGAAGTACAGTCACCGCTGCACTAGGGTCCCCTGCCTTGCACTTCAAAATCTTTAACATTAAAGGGGTTCTGCACTTTCATTTAACTGATGATCTATTCTCTGGATAGATCATCAGCTTCTGATCGGCCGACACCCCCGCCGATCAGCTGTTTGAGAAGGCAGCGGCGCTCCAGCAGCGCTGCGGCCTTCTCACTGTTTACCGCCGGGCCGCCAGCCCACTGACATCACGACTAGTATCAACTAGCGTGGGCGGGGCTAAGCTCTGTTCACTTGAATGGAGCTTAGCCGCACCAACGCTAGTTGATACTAGTCGTGACGTCAGTGGGCCGGCGGCCCGGCGGTAAACAGTGAGAAGGCCGCAGCGCTGCTGGAGCGCCGCTGCCTTCTCAAACAGCTGATCGGCGGGGGTCCCGGGTGTCGGACCCCGGCCCATCAGAAGCTGATGATCTATCCAGAGGATAGATCATCAGTTAAATGAAATTGCAGAACCCCTTTAAGGGCACCTCAACAAGCCAAGCAGTAGGACCCCAAAACCAAAGAGTGCCCGGAGGGAAGAACAGGTGTACCCTTTCCATCACTGCACAGCCCAACAGTGAGTGAGTACTACAATCACTATTCTTGCTACTTTTACACCTATACTCTACTCCCCTCTGCTCGCCTCCCCTTCTCCATGCTGCACCAGTTCCAGGGCTGCATGCTGCATTGACATTTTAAAAACTAAACTATATACACTGATCCGGGACAACTGTTGTATGTTCAAACCATTGTAGCAGGAGACCAAAACTCTATGGAAAACAAGTAATTAGTTCCCAAAAATGTAATCTCAAGATAAGATAAAATAAAGATTTTATACAATTAAGCTGATAACTAAGGCTACTTTCACACTAGAGTTCGGGGCTCCGCTTGTGATCTCCATTTGAAGGCTCTCACAAGCGTCCCCGAACGCATCCGTACTGCCCCAATGCATTCTGAGTGGATGCGGATCCGCTCAGAATGCATCAGTCTGGCAGCGTTCAGCCTCCGCTCCGCCTGGCCGTGCGGAGGCAAACGGATACGTCCAGACTTACAATGTAAGTCAATGGGGACGGATCCGTTTGAAGTTGACACAATATGGCTCAATTTTCAAACGGATCCGTCCCCCATTGACTTTCAATGTAAAGTCTGGACGGATCCATCTGAACTACTTTCACACTTAGAATTTTTTCTAAACTATAATGCAGACGGATCAGCTCTGAACGCAAGTATGAAAGTAGCCTAAGGTAGATAAAACAAGTCTACATATAACAGCCAGAACTAGCTGTTGGAAGCTGTAAATGACTTTCTATGATGAGCACAGAAGTTTCTTCAGGGTCCTGTACAACACACAGTGTACCAGAAAAATAATATGGAGCCGGCGTCACCTGGTGTCCAAATGAGCAGTTCAAATACTGTTCAACACATGTATTACCGAAATGTACTTCAAAGAGTCACTGTACTTTCCCACAATATAATTTTATTTAATAGAGAATGGTATAACTTGCAAATTTCTAAATCATTTTATTTTAAAAATATGCCTGCACCCACCTGTAAAAAGATGTAAAGTCATAGCCTTTAGGGGTTTCACTTCCACCTTATTTGCAGTCCACTGCCTGTTGTCAGGCATAGATCCTTAACAGACACAGAAGAGGGCGTGTCTTAGCTAGCTGAGATCCAGAGGCTGATAGAAGAACTGCTTCTACACTGCTTCTGAAGATCACATTACCCTCCTGCCTTTTTGTAAGTGTGCTCTCCCCCTCTTTATCTGTTCTGTGAGCTCCAGAGCTTAAAACAAACATAGTGGGAAGTAAGGGAAAAGATGTCACAGAAGTACTGTGCTGACAGATTCCACAGAAGGGAGACACCCCTGCTTTTGAGAGAAATGAATCTAGCTATGCAGCTGAAGAGGGGAATAATTAGGCTGCAAAAGACATTAGAGAAGCCCAAAAACAACCTATTGCTTCACAGTAATGATTGTACAAAGAAGCAGAGCCGTTACACAATTTATTTTAACTCAAGTATGCTTAAAGGGAACCTGTCACCATGTTTATACATATAAAAGTAAAGGTACCTCCAAAAATTTCATCTAATACCCTTTAAAGCGATGCATCCATAATTTTATCAGCACCCCCCGTTCCTAATATTTGGCCCCCAGAACGCTTTCCCGCTGTAGCATAATGCTTTCGATTTCATCAGAACGTCATAGCCTATTCCCCGCCCCCTATTCATAGAATCTTCAGTAGATCTCGTTCTTTCTTCTTAAATCTCGCGCATGCTCTCTCCTCTCTTTTCCTTCCACCAATAAACTAGCTTCTTTTATGTATCCTCCCCCTCACGCCACAACGTCCTAGAAAGTTCCGAACAATCCTGTCCCCCAGCCATAGTAGATCCAGCACTAGAGTTCCTACCTCACAGCGATCCACTGACTACTTTGTGGCATGGGGAGTCCGGAAGGAATTTGAGACTGTGCAATTACGTTGGCCTTGACGTATATATGACGTGGTTGCGCTCCAAAACCAGCACAACCTCGTTTTCAGTATGCAGAGTAATGCGATTGCGCGGGATTACATGGCTGTGGGCGTTTCTAAGGCGGAGATGAAGAAGATGACTCTGGAAAGATATGACTCATCTTCTCTGTGAGAGGTAAAAATATGACTCTTTTGGGCAGATTAGCATATATGGCGGGAAATTTTAAAAAGATAATTAGATGGTCAAAAAGGCTGCAGATTGGAGTCTGGATAAGATATATATGACTGTGGAAACGCATTTATTAATTATTAGGGCTGAGTTTAATAGGTCAATTAGAGATGACAGGTTCCTTTTAAAAGAGGAGCTACTGCACATCAAATACAGGTGTTTTAATGGAGAAATGGCAATGATGATTAGTTGGATCTCAGTCTGAGACATTGTTGAGTCTAGTTTCAGCTTACAATGTCCCAGGAAAGATCATTGTAAGCTAAAAATTTCCTGAAGCCATTGTATCTTGAAGGTCCACTCTACTGTACAGAAAGATGGAACAGATTTTGGGATCACACCAAACATCCTGTGAACTCACCCAAAGATTTACACTTAAAAATATGACAGATGATTGACTAACTGGATATTTTCTTTTGTGGTACACTGATAATTCCTTCAAAAAGCCTTGTCTTGAGGCACCAAATCATCTCCATGTGCACACACTAGCATCACTATGTCTGACTGCTGGTATGATGTTCTTACTGTGGAATGCTGCTTCTGATGGAAGCCAGGTATAACCGGACCTGTGCTGTCTGAAGATTTTCACTTTTGGGGATCATCCAGATTCCAGATTTTTTTTTCTATTCTGCAAATGTGAAATTAGTCTTGATGTTACACTTGCACAGCAGAGGACACTGGTCCAATATGTCTGTGAATTTATTGTTGTTAACAATATAACAATGTCTATATACTTTTTTTTGTATATTTTATAGATTAATGTCTGTGTGGAAACTGTGAGCTTTACACATCCAGTAATAATCTTACAGCTCCTAGATCTTCACTAGGGCTGTCTGTTCTTGGAATAAATTCAGGATGATGATCTCACTGGGGTTTTCTCCATGGTGTCAAGGAGGGGAGCTCCTTTGATATGCAATGTGAAGGGTATTTATGTAAGTATTTGGGTATACTATGATTTTCTGATTGCCGTTAGTGGGGAAGGTTCAATAGTCATGATGTCTACATGCACTTCCAAATGTGCAGATGGATCAAGAACCATCTAGTGTGACAAATATGGGTGGTCAACTAGCTGACCACTGTATAGTCAGAGGAGGCTGTTGACCTTCTTTCTTTTTATAGGTATGCTACCCAACTTCCCTACCTCTGCCCCTTGCAGTTGGTGATGGCTATTCCAACCAATATTCAGCCTAACAGCCCTGTAGGTCCTCCAGCCATAGGAATGAAAAGTTGCAACAATGCTTTTTATGAATTTTGAACAGAAACAAGTGTGAATTGCATGTAAAATCTCATTATGACACAAGACCATTAGCAGAGGAAATAGTTGGTACTACCACAAATCATTCTGGAACAGCGAGGCTATTAGAGTATACAATTCAAACAGGAGGTCCTCAGCAGGAAGAAGCTGTTTATAGTAAATCTAACAAATAAGGATGTAAATCCACAGCGCTCACCAGTCGATAAAAAGTCCATTTATTTTATTCTATTAAAACATTTGGCACAGCTTGTTCTGTTTAACTGCTGAGTATTAGCACAAGCCCATCAGAAGATCATCAGGAGGTTCCCCCGGTATGACATCAATATGCGACCTGGAATTAGTGCATACAGGGAGTGCAGAATTATTAGGCAAGTTGTATTTTTGAGGATTAATTTTATTATTGAACAACAACCATGTTCTCAATGAACCCAAAAAACTCATTAATATCAAAGCTGAATATTTTTGGAAGTAGTTTTTAGTTTGTTTTTAGTTTTAGCTATTTTAGGGGGATATCTGTGTGTGCAGGTGCCTATTACTGTGCATAATTATTAGGCAACTTAACAAAAAGCAAATATATACCCATTTCAATTATTTATTTTTACCAGTGAAACCAATATAACATCTCAACATTCACAAATATTCACAAATATACATTTCTGACATTCAAAAACAAAACAAAAACAAATCAGTGACCAATATAGCCACCTTTCTTTGCAAGGACACTCATAAGCCTGTCATCCATGGATTCTGTCAGTGTTTTGATTGTTCACCATCAACATTGCGTGCAGCAGCAACCACAGCCTCCCAGACACTGTTCAGAGAGGTGTACTGTTTTCCCTCCTTGTAAATCTCACATTTGATGATGGACCACAGGTTCTCAATGGGGTTCAGATCAGGTGAACAAGGAGGCCATGTCATTAGATTTTCTTCTTTTATACCCTTTCTTGCCAGCCACGCTGTGGAGTACTTGGACGCGTGTGATGGAGCATTGTCCTGCATGAAAATCATATTTTTCTTGAAGGATGCAGACTTCTTCCTGTACCACTGCTTGAAGAAGGTGTCTTCCAGAAACTGGCAGTAGGACTGGGAGTTGAGCTTGACTCCATCCTCAACCCGAAAAGGCCCCACAAGCTCATCTTTGATGATACCAGCCCAAACCAGTACTCCACCTCCACCTTGCTGGCGTCTGAGTCGGACTGGAGCTCTCTGCCCTTTACCAATCCAGCCACGGGCCCATCCATCTGGCCCATCAAGACTCACTCTCATTTCATCAGTCCATAAAACCTTAGAAAAATCAGTCTTGAGATATTTCTTGGCCCAGTCTTGACGTTTCAGCTTGTGTGTCTTGTTCAGTGGTGGTCGTCTTTCAGCCTTTCTTACCTTGGCCATGTCTCTGAGTATTGCACACCTTGTGCTTTTGGGCACTCCAGTGATGTTGCAGCTCTGAAATATGGCCAAACTGGTGGCAAGTGGCAACTTGGCAGCTGCACGCTTGACTTTTCTCAGTTCATGGGCAGTTATTTTGCGCCTTGGTTTTTCCACACGCTTCTTGCGACCCTGTTAACTATTTTGAATGAAACGCTTGATTGTTCGATGATCACGCTTCAGAAGCTTTGCAATTTTAAGAGTGCTGCATCCCTCTGCAAGATATCTCACTATTTTTTACTTTTCTGAGCCTGTCAAGTCCTTCTTTTGACCCATTTTGCCAAAGGAAAGGAAGTTGCCTAATAATTATGCACACCTTATATAGGGTGTTGATGTCATTAGACCACACCCCTTCTCATTACAGAGATGCACATCACCTAATATGCTTAATTGGTAGTAGGCTTTCGAGCCTATACAGCTTGGAGTAAGACAACATGCATAAAGAGGATGATGTGGTCAAAATACTCATTTGCCTAATAATTCTGCACGTAGTGTATATGATAACTTTCATAAACATCATGGCATTGTACAGGTTTGACATTTTCCTACCATGACCCTCAGCTTTCATTTTTCCATAACAGTTACTGGCTTTTTTCCCATTTTTTGATGTTCTCATATAGTCCATTGTTTGCATTCTGCCAATTAAATGACATGCTGGGGAAGATCTGGTCTAGATTTATATTTTAACACCCTAGGCTATTCTTCTGTGTCACCCTAGAACCCTCATCCATTGAGATTCTTCACAGTTTTTATTGCTTCATTGAATGCCATATGCTTAAAATATCCACATGCAACTTGTTCATTCATTGAGTTTAGAATTTGAAAATAACTATGTATTCTCGAAAGGATAAAAACTGTGTGACATGCAAAGTAAGCAGAATGTCATCCATGCAACTTTGCCTTCCCAGCCCTGGGCCTATGGGGAGTACCGGTTTCTATAATTATATAATATACTGTATAAATATGTTCCTTTCCTGCAGAAGCACTGAGCACCTGAGATCTACCTGGATTCTTTTTTTGAGAGACTGCTCACTGCATGACTCCACTCACACCACAGCCTGTGGGTCAATCTATCATTTCAAGGGCACGTTCAAACAATGATTTTTTTATGACAATTTCGGCAAATTTTCCATGGCTCCATTGTTTTTAATGGGGCTCTGTGCTGTAGCTCATACAATGGTGCAACATTCTCCACACAAGGATTTGGAATCTGAAACAAGTGGACCAGCCTTCACTAAATGGAGCTAAATCTTTGTGTGGATCGGAACATGGGGTTACTTACACCAAGGACAAGTTTGCAGAGCAACTTTTTGCATCTTGAAAGCCCCTTTAAATGGGTATTTATATGTTATAATGTTATAGCATATCCCTACAATGTGCCATAATGTTATAATCGGTGGGGGTCCGACCTCTAGGATCTCTGCTAATACCGAGAACAATGGGACAGAGGATCCTCTGACTTTTCCTACACAGAAGCGTTCCCTTTCATTGTTTGTGCAGATAACTTTAGAGGAGCTCCATTCAATAAATGGGGCAGCGTTTCCTGAAGAACGGTACTCCCATGCACCTTGGTGTTAAAGGAGCCTCAAGATTTAACCTGCTGACATTCTGAAGATCAGTGATGGTCCTGGCAATTGTCATTGATTCTTCTGCTGGGAAAAATTTTTGTAGGGCATCTGTGAGCAGATTTGTACTTATTAAACTGTCTGACCTGTTACATGTGCACTTGGCAGCTGAAGACATCTGTGTTGGTCCCATGTTCATCTGTACCCACATTGCTGAGAAAACTGCGCAGCCTAGTATCAGTTAGAGAACATGGCAAGTGCCGCTCTCAGTGCGCGCCATGTTCTCTTCAGCAGCACAGTAAAGGAGTCAGTCCCTCCCTCCCTCCTCACTGTGAAGGGGCTGCTACTGCCACCAATGAGAACATTGTACTGAGGAGGAGGGGAAGGACTGTGGCCACTGTGCCACCAATTAATGTAATTAACACATGAATTCAAGTGTAGGCTGCGGCTGCCAGTGGCAGTATCACATACCCGGCCTCAATAACAGGGCATTAAATCTGCCGAACCGCGTAAATCAACCCCTGAGGTGTTGCACCTGAGGGGCTTAATTGACGGGGATCGCGCACCCTGTTATAGAGGCCAGGTGCCGGGTATGTATACTGCCGGCTCCTGCAGCCTACACTTGAATTAATGTGTTAATTATATGTATTGGTAGCGCAGTGCGCCCCCCTCCCAACCCTAGTATTATAAATTATAATCATTGGTGGAGCAGTGCACCCCCAACCCCCCCAGAATTATAGTCATTGGTGACAGTGGCCACAGGGTCCCCTCCTTATTGTTGGTTCAGTGTAAGCTTCCGATCGGAGCCCCAACAGTGAAATCGCGGGGGCTCTGATCGGTTACCATGGCAGCCAGAATGCTACTGAAGCCCTGGCTGCCATGGTAAGCTCCCGGCTGCTGTGTGCACAAAGCAGAGGGCATCAGGGACAGTGTAAAATCCTATACAGCCTAATAGAGCTCTATTAGGGTGAATAGGACAAGGGTTCTAGCCCCTAAGGGGACTAATAGGTAATAAATAAAAAAGTTAAAAAAAAAGTTAAAAAAACACCAAAATATTAAAAGTTTAACCACTTCACATCTGGGCCATTTCCCCCTTCCTGACAGAGCCTAATTTTGCAAATCTGACATGTGTCACTTTATGTGTTAATACCTTTGGAATGCTTTTACTTATCCAAGCCATTCAGAGACTGTTTTCTCGTGACACATTGTACTTCATGACAGTGGTAAATTTGAGTCAATATATTTCACCTTTATTTATAAAATAATCCAAAATTTACAAAAAAAAATGGAAAATTTGCAATTTTCTTAATTTATATTTCTCTGCTTTTAAAACAGAAAGTGATACCTCATAAAATATTTATTACTTAACATTCCCCATATGTCTACTTTATGTTGGCATCATTTTGGAAATGTAATTTTATTTTTTTAGGACATTAGAAGGCTTAGAATTTTAGAAGCAATTCTTAAAATTTTTAAGAAAATTTCCAGAGCCCACTTTTTAAGGACCAGTTCAGGTCTGAAGTCACGTTGTGGGGATTACATAGTGAAACCCCCCACAAATGACCACATTGTAGAAACTACCCCCTCAAGTTACTCAAAACTGATTTTACAAACTTTGTTAACCCTTTAGGTGTTCCACAAGAATTAAAGGAAAATGGAGATGACATTTCTAAATTTCACTTTTTTGGCAGATTTTCCATTTTAATAAATTTTTTTCTTTAACACATCGAGGGTTAACAGCCAAACAAAACTCAATATTTATTACCCTGATTCTGCGGTTTACAGAAACACCCCATATGTGGTCGTAAACTGATGTAAGGGCACACGGCAAGGCGCAGAAGAAAAGGAGTGCCGTATGGCTTTTGGAAGTTTGTTGAACTGGTTTTTAGATGGCATGTCCCATTTGAAGCCCCCCTGATGCACCCTTATAGAAACTCAGAAAAAGTGACCCCATTTTAGAAACTAGGGGATAAGGTGCCAGTTTTAGTGGTACTATTTGGGGTAAATATGATTTTTAATTGCTCTATATTACGTTTTTTTGTGAGGCAAGGTAACCAAAAAATGGCTGTTTTGGCACTGTTTTTATTTTTTATTTTTTACAACAAGCATCTGACAGCTTGCTATTTTTATAGAGAAAGTTGTTACGGACGCAATGATATCAAATATGTCTACTTTCTTTGTTTGTTTCAGTTGTACATAATTAAGCTTTTTTTAAAAAAAAAAATCATGTTTTTGTGTCTCCATTTTCTGAACGCCATATTTTTTTATTTTTCTGCCGATCATCTTGTGCAGGGGCTCATTTTTTGCTGGAAGAGTTGACGTTTTTATTGGTACCATTTTTGGGTACATATGATTTTTTGATCATTCATTATTACACTTTATGGGGCAAGGTGTTCACCTGAGGGGTTAGGTCATGTGACATTTATTTAAAGTTGTTTTAGCAGTATTTATTTATTTTTACAGCGTTCACCTGAGGGGTTAGGTCATGTGACATTTTTATACAGCAGATCATAACGGATGTGGCAATACCTAATATGTATACTTTTTCTTATTTATTTAAGGGTACTTTCATACTAGCGTTTTTCTTCTCCGGCACAGGGTTCCGTCATAGGGGCTCAATACCGGAAAAGAACTGATCAGTTTCATCCCCATGCATTCTGAATGGAGAGAAATCTGTTCAGAATGTATCAGGATGTCTTCAGTTCAGTCACTGAATGGCGTTTTGGACTAAGCAGCATGCTGCGGTATTATCTCCCACCAAAATTCCGGATCAGTTGCCGGAATGCCAGATCCGGTAATTAATTTACATTGAAATGTATTAGTGCCGGATCCGGCATTAAAAATACTGCAATGCCGGATCTGTTCTTCCGGTCTGCACAGGTAAAAAGGTGAAAGAAATATATAACGGATGACATACGGAGAGACGGATCCGTTCTTGTAATGCATTTGTAAGACGGATTTGCATTCGGATCCGTCTACAAATGCTGTCCGTTGGCCTGTAGATTGACGGATCCGGCAGGCAGTTCCGGCGAAGGAACTGCTTGCCGGATCACTCTGCCGCAAGTGTGAAAGTAGCCTTAGTTTTACACAATAATAGCATTTTTGAAACCAAACAAATTATGTTTTAGTGTCTCCATAGTCTAAGAGCCATAGCTCTAATAATTTTTTTAACCAATTGTCTTAGTTAGGATCTTATTTTTTGCAGGATGAGGTGACAGTTTGATTGCTATTATTTTGGGTGGCATACGCCTTTTTGATTGCTTGGTGTTGTACTTTATGTGATGTTAAGTGACAAAAAATAGCTTTTTTTGGCACTGTTTTATTTTTTATGGTGTTCACCTGAGGGGTTAGTTCAAGTCATATTTTTATAGAGCTGGTTGTTACGGATGTGGTGATACCCAATATGTACATTTTTTTTATTTATTTCACTTTAACACAATAATAGCAGTTTTGAAGCAAAAAAAAAAAAACATTTTTGTGTCTCCATTGTCTGAGAGTCAGTTTTTTTATTTTTTGACCGACTGTAGGATCTCATTTTTTGCGGGATGAGGTGACGGTATGATTGGTACTATTTTGGGGGGAATACGCCTTTTTGAACGCTTGATGTTGCAATTTCTGTGATGTAAGGTGACAAAAAATAGCTTTTTTTGGCACGGTTTATATTTTTACAGGGGTTCATCTGAGGAGTTAGGTCATGTGATATTTTTATAGAGCTGGTTGTTACGGATGCAGCGATACCTAATATGTATACCTTTTTTTTTTATTTCACTTTAACACAATAATAGCATTTTTTGAAACAAACAAAATTATGTTTTAATGTCTATAGTTTTTATTTTTTAAGCGATTTTATTATGTAGGGGCTCATTTTTTTGCGGGATGAAGTGACGGTTTTATTGGTACAATTTTGTGGGACATACGCCTTTTTGATCACTTGGAGTTGCACCTTTTGTGAAGTAAGGTGGCAAAAATGGCTTTGACAGTTTTTATTTTTAATTTTTGTTATGGTGTTTATCGGACGGGGTGGATCATGTGATATATTTATAGAGACGGTCATTATGGACGCGGCAATACCAAATATGTCTTTTATTTTTAACATTTTTTTTAATTACTTAATTGGGGAATTTATTTTTATTTTTTAAACACTTTGTTTTATTTTTCATTTTACACTTTGCGTCCCCCATAAGGTCATACAAGATGTCTGTGGGACATTTAACTTCACTTTTTTTCCACATTTGATTTCTCCTGTAACTGGGGCTGACATAGTAGCCCCAGTTACAGGGGAAATACACCCCCCAGAGAGGCTGTACAGCAGAATACAGCGCTGTACAGCCTCAGTGCAGGGCTGATCGATGTCTGTGGTAGACCCGACAGCTCCTGCACTCCCCCGGCCAGGGCGGTCACATGACCACCGGGCCAGGACAGTATACAGCGATCTAGAAGGCAGGGAACTGCCCCTGCCTTCTCCCTGGGGTGCCCTGTTGTCACTGACAGCGGTCCCACTGCTCAGGCTGCACGATTAGCGTGCAGCTGCCATCTCTGAATGGACGTTCCAGAACGTCCATTCAGAGATAAACATCCACCCATAGGACGTTTATATCCTATGGGCGGATGTGGTTAAATCACCCTCTTTCCTAATTTTACATATAAAATATATAAACAATAAAAAAATAAAATATATTACATATCACCACGCCCAAAAAAGTGTGAGCTATTAAAATATTTAAAAATATCTCCTATGCGGTGAACGCGGTAACAGAACAAAAAATAAAAACCGTATGATTTGCTATTTTTTAGTCACCTTGTCCCCCAAAAATAGGATAGGACTGTCCTATTATGGGCCGGATGTTCCATAAAATGCGGAATGCACGCTGCTTTTTTTATTTCGTTTTATTTTTTCACATGGTATTAAATGGTATAGAGTATGGCAATACTTTTTTATGGTATCGAAATCTAATCAAAATTTTGGTATTGTGATAACCCTACTCTCAACTTTAATTGACAGGACCAAGTAGTGAAACGATCATCATGACTGGCCCTGCCAATCAAAGTGGAGAGGGCGCTGCAGTTGCAGAGAGAGGTGAGCTTTTAGGAGTTGACCCTAGAAGCTCATTTGCACATATTAAAACATAATTTTTCTCAGCAATGCAGGCACATAGGAACATGGGACCAACTCAGATTCCTTCAGCTGCCAAGTGCACATGTAACAGGTCAGTCAATTTCATGGGTACAAATCTGCTGAAAGAGGTCCTTTAACATTTCAGTCCACCTTCTCCATCATGCAGGGTTGGACCAGATACACATCTCATGATTGGCGTCCAGGTATTACCATACATTCCCTTTTCCAACCAGGCATTATTAAACCTTGTATCCCTCTAGGAAATAACTGCCAATAACCCAATCCCTATTTTTCGTCATTAACAGGATGACCTGTCAGTGAGGTCAGGGGGATACGGGCTGACAGGAGTCAGTTAGTAGACATTGCTCATAACTCCAATTGCAGTCAGCTGAAGAGTAGCAGGTTACAGTTGTCACAGACTGGCACCACTGAGACTGACAGTGACATTTTAGAGACATACAGTCCAAGGGCAAGAGCCAACGTTGGTAAGTCTTCTAGGAAAATTCCTCATTCAGAGATTTGGATGGGTCAATTGGAACTATTGGAGTTTAATGGTCTGGGTAGAAAAGGAGAATTTCTTGAAAAAGATTCAGTATTCCAGTTGTTCAGCCCCTGATGTGCAACTTCTTCATGCTCCTCTCCCCAAATAAGCAATTTATAGCACATTTACAGGATATGCCATAAATGCTTGGCAGGCGCCGGTCTCTCTTCTGCGACTGCTTGCTTGGCTCTTTCTGTATCACCCATAGACTTACTTGTGTATTGCCCTCTCAATTGACTTCTATCGGGAGAATAGCCTGAATCATCCCTTGATCCCGGTTTTTCCTGACAGGTGAGGGTCCCAGAGAACCCTGTGGATATGCCATATTATTAATGATGAAGTACTCTCTTAAATATGACCTGTGACCTCTCCTGACATGTCTGTCTAGTAACTACTTCCACATGTAATAACAATTCAGGAACCTCATTAAAATCCCAACGTGACAGAATCCAATATACTCACAAAAATTTTCTTTATTTAAGGCATCTTCCAACACAAATTACATTGTCAATCATATAACAAACAAGGATATATACATATTGTAGGAAGGCGCAAGGGACTGTTGTGGATGGAAAGTATGTGTCACTGAGGTTCCTGGCCTCGGTGGAGTAAGAGCCAGTATTTTATGTTTCAGCAGCAGCTATTGCTAATTGACACCTTGAGAGTTAGCATGGCTGTCATAGCTGTTCCGGGACGGCTCTTACTGGGAGTAGTCAAAGTGTTGGGTGGGTGACTACTCCCCATGTTCCAGGCTGGGTTTTGCCAGGCATAAAAACCAGCCAGCACTGCCAGGTGTGTGGATTTACCTCCCTCTGACAGTGGAGCTCAGGAGTCTGTGTGCTGTGAACTGAGGGGTGTGCTGGGATTTGAGGTTTGAGCCGGGCTGGAGGACTCAGGTCCCCCTAAAGGCCAACAGGCCGCCTATGGACTTGATGAGGCTGAACTGCTAACAGGGTGTGAATTAACACCCAGGAGAAAAGGTGACTTTTATTCTTTATGGACTTTCCTTGTGTGTGAATAAACACCAAGCCACCTGCGTTTTGTGATACACCTTATCTGTATTTTGTTATACACCAATGTGTGAATAAACACAGCTGTTTGATTCAAGAACTGTGTACTTTGCTTCTATACTGCAACCGCTAGTCCTACCTACCAGAGCAAATCCACACTATATATATATATATATATATATATATATATATATATATAGAGAGAGAGAGAGAGAAGAGTGATTAATTAGCTAACCAATCAACTTTCATCACCCACTGACATCATCTTAGGCTTCTTTTACACTAGCGTTAGGCTTGTCCGGCAGGCTGTTTTGGCAGGGGAACAGCGTGGCGGATCCGTACTGCTGCGGTTTTTGTTCGGCCGCCTCGCGGCATGTCTGCCGTGCGGCGCTGAATCTGCTGCCCATCCCCATTATAGTGAATGAGGCAGGGCCTGACTTATGGCAGCACACGTGTGCAAGGGTTAGTATGGATCCGGCAGACTGTTCCCCTGCCAAAACAACCTGCCGGACAAGCTTAACGCTAGTGTGAAAGAAGCCCTAGACTAGTTTAACCCTAGCGCTAAAATCTTCTCGTAGGCTGTTCTGGCACAGGAACAGTACTACATTTCCCTGCGTGTTACTGGCATTAGTACTGGTATTTGGCCTACAAAAACCATTGCTTGGTTTGGTTGATTGTTTCACTAATTAATCACTCTGCCCTATATATATTAGTGTGTGCACATTTGCTATAAGCTTGACTTAGATCATTTAGGTCGAAACACTGCATGTAATTTGTGTTGAAAGATGCTCTAAATAAAGAAGAGTATACTGGATGCTGTCACATTTGAATTTTGGACTTGTTGATTCTGGATTTGGGATTCGGGAGAGAAGCAGTAACCATAGGAGACACATGAACGAGCAGGCAAGGAGTGTGATGTCAGAAAGAGGCATGGCAGGGCTTCACTCAAACTGCCTAAGCCCGCCCAGCCTTAGAGGCAGGAATCCAGGAAGTGAACAGCAGTGCTGGCTGCAGGTGAGGGAGGATGAATGGCTGCAGGTGAGGACGAATTAGCAAGATGGGAAAACCCCTTTAACTTAGAGGGGATGTTTGGACTTCCACTTTTCACATAAATGATACCTCTCACAATGTGCGAAAGAGAAAGTGGCCATCAAGTGTTCATTCCTCCTGCAGCACTGCAAATTGAAATCAATGGTCCATCTACATAATGCATGGATAAGAAGTCATCCGGGATAGACCACACCAATTGTTGAAGTCTGTGAACCTTAATAGGACACATGTAAAGGAGTTGTCAACCCTTTTAAAGAGGTTTCCGAGACTTTAATACTGATGACCTATCTTCTAGATCAGTTTCTGATCGGTGGGGGTCTGACACCCAGGACCCCCACCAATCTGCTGTTTGAGAAGGCACTGGCGCTCCTTTGAGTGTCACAGCCTTCTCTGTGCTCACCAAGCACAGCACCGTACGTTGTATAGTGGCTGTGCTTGGTATCGCAGCTCAGCCCCATTCACTTCAATAGTCTATGTGACCAATGAATGTGTCATCACACAGCCTAGAAGAAACTGGGGAAGCCCGCTGCACTACTGCGAGGGCCGCTGCCTTCTCTAACAGCTGATCAGCGGGGTCCTGGGTGTCGGACCCCCACCAATCAGATACTGATGACCTATCTGGAAGATAGGTCATCAGTATCAAAGTCTCAGAACTTAAAGGTAACCTGTCACCAGGATTTTGTGTATAGAGCTGAGGACATGGGTTGCTAGATGGCCGCTAGCACATCCGCAATACCCAGTCCCCATCGCTCTGTGTGCTTTTATTATGTAAGAAAAACCGATTTGATACATATGCAAATTAACCTGAGATGTGTCCTGTACGTGAGATGAGTCAGTGACAGGACACATATCAGGTTTATTTGCATATGTATCAAATCATTTTTTTTTACACAATAAAAGCACACAGAGCTATGGTAACTGGGTATTGCAGATGTGCTAGCGGCCATCTAGCAGCCCATGTCCTCAGCTCTATACACAAAATCCTGGTGATAGGTTCCCTTTAAGTATACATACACACAGTATCTGCTGCTTCCCTCTTCTCTCCCCCATGTCCTCTTCATGTCAGTGAATTATTGTCTTCTTATTGACAAGAATGTAGTCGTCATAAATGGTACTAATATAGTGTTTACTTCACCATCTCCCATGGAAATTACACAAAGTGTAATGCAGGAGAAAGCAATATTTTCTACTTTATGAACACTTTTTTTCACAAGGAATACAGTTTGTATGGTGGTAAATATATTTTCATGTATTTCCTTCTCTACAAAAAAGTATCCCTAAGGGACGACATTTCAAAATGCGCACTGAATTGGAGAGAGGGGGGGTTAGGCCAGAATTAGAAATGTATTCCCAGAAACAATTCTTTAACCGCCATCATAAACACTTGTTTTCTGCAGACTTTTTTGGTTGTCCGGTTGCGAAAGACTCATAACCCCCAGGCTGCGAAAGACTTATAACCCCCAGGCTGCTCTTCTCACTAGCTGCAGATGCTCTATATCCATTTATTTAATGGTCTATGCATTCCTTCTAACTCTAATATATAATTGCAATTTCCAAATTACACTTATAGCAAATTCAGCTAAAACTGTTCAATTATTTCATCATCATGATAAAAATAAAATACTGCGACGCTGCAGAATGTAGAATAAATATTGGCATAAAAATAAAGTGGAATTATGCTTTGGTATGTTTCGGGAACTCTTGATATAGCATCAAGTGAACGTGATACAACACAATATATGTTACCTGTCCTTCCAGCTACTTTTGGGCAAGTACTATAAATAATCTATAAATCACAATTCAGATAACTGTAACTTATTTGAGATGTTCAAAATGTACTATTTCCTGGTGAGTCATATGCATATCTCATTCATTATTTTTTTCAGTGCTATATGAGGTTTTCTAAATATGTGGACATGTAAGACCTATTTTAATTCAGCACCAAGGGCATAGATCGAAGAGAGGGAGACCCATAGCAAAGATCAAAATGGTGCTCCCCACATTATGGTGCCAGGTTTTGCTCATTAGTTATATTAATAAAAGATATATTCTCACCTTCCATACAAATTATTTAACATGACTTCATAACCCCCTCTTATATCAACCTATACCCCCTTCTCTGTTATGGTTTCAATGTTTTTGTATTTGACTTCCATTTTTGTATATAGTTTTTTTTAAATCAAATCTGTAAACCCAGGAGCGGAACTACTGCTGTAGCAGCCATAGGAGCTGCTACAGGGCCCCCAGAGTCAAGGGCACTGGCCAGTAGCTGAGACCATAGCTGGCTGAAGTGGGGGCTGCTTTAACCTGCTCTATATCAGGCTGTATAGCAGCTAGAGATATAAGTGGGGTCAAGTTTTCAAGTAAGACCAGCAGATCTCATTCCAGACCTGATTTCTAAAGGTTCTATTACTTGTACCGCAATCCAAGCTTAGATTGTCAGCTTTAAAACAAGGCCTCATATCTCTAGCTGCTTTACAGCCTGAGATAGAGAAAGTTAAAGCAGCCTGTAACGGCATACAAGGGAATGCTCCAAACTCAGAACGGAACATCACGAATAGCTGCCAGCAGACGAATAGGAAACGCACCCAAGCGGCTTATACTCCTAGCAATCAGTCTCTTACAGCATACAGTGAATCCCCCCAAGAACGAGACTAGGCTCCGTGTTGAGGGTCAAGCAGTGGTCACCCAGAGCTGTGCGTTTTATTGATCTTATATAACAAATATATACAAAACAACCAATAACCACGTACAATACAGTAAAACACTCCCACACAAAATCCTCCCCTCTGCCTGTGATATAATTATGGTACAATGGGTTGATGTAATTATCACAGGCAGGAGAATACACAATGTCCTCTGTCCTGGAGACAACCGAGGAGTAAGTCAATTATCTCTCAGGAGAAAGGGAAATTGCCAATACACATGTAGAGACAATAGGACAGACATCACCACTCAAACATACAATGTCCCACCCTTTACAGTACACATAGACATTTAACATATCTCAAAATGGCACGAGAGGGCCCATAATCCTGGGGCAAGAGGCTGGCAACCAGGCCCCTCCAAAACCCAGTGGCGAGGTTAGTTTCGCCACACATCTCCCCTTTTCCAAACAGACTAACAGGGTATCTGACCTTCTGCCGGTCAGTGCCCTTGTTAGTCCAGCAGCCCACCCACAAAATAGAAACAGCAGTACAGCCCACCCACAATAAATGGCTACTACACTTGAGCAAGGGATAAACTTGTCCATGTCCAGGTGCCTCACCACGGCTGTGTGGGGGATTGGTAGACTGCCTTGGTGGGTTGCTGAGTGGGCAGAGACCAGCGGTACTCTGCCCTGGTGCCAGCGCTACCACGGAAGTAGCCTGGTTGTTGGAGGGGGAGACCGACTGTCTCCCCTTTAGATAGACCACCATGCTGCTGTGGGGGGAGACCTACTGTCTCCCCTTTGGCTAAACAGCCCTGTTGCTGGGGGACAGGACCGACTGTCCCTACCCCCTGTGCTGTGAGTGCAGAGACCACGGTCCCATCTGCACGGTTGTGGGGATTACGGTCTCCCCCTGGTACGTTAAGCTGCCGCTAGGGAATGGAGACTGGGCTCCCAATTCCCTGTAAATCACACGGCCGCTGGGGAATGGAGACTGGGCTCCCAATTCCCTGCATATCACACTGCCGCTGGGGAATGGAGACTGGGCTCCCAATTCCCTGCATATCACACTGCCGTTGGGGAATGGAGACTGGGCTCCCAATTCCCTGTACATCACACGGCCGCTGGGGAATGGAGACTGGGCTCCCAATTCCCTGCATATCACACTGCCGCTGGGGAATGGAGACTGGGCTCCCAATTCCCTGTACATCACACGGCCGCTGGGGAATGGAGACTGGGCTCCCAATTCCCTGCATATCACACTGCCGCTGGGGACTAGAGACTGGGCTCCCAATTACCTGTACATCACACGGCCGCTGGGGAATGGAGACTGGGCTCCCAATTCCCTGCATATCACATTGCCGCTGGGGGACAGGACCGACTGTCTCTGCCCCCTGCAACTCAGCCTGCCGCTGGGGAATGGAGACTGGGCTCCCAATTCCCTGCAGGACTGGTGGAGAGACCTCGGTCCCATCTCCACCAGCCACCCGGGGTTCTTCCCAGTAAACCTCCACAATATCCTCCCAGCTGAAGGGCTCTGGACCTGGGTCTGTCATCTTGCTGTCCTGCTGAGCCTTCCCAATGGAGTGGAAGAGATCTCGGTAGTCCTGCTCCAGTTCCCACTCCAGGGTTGCTAGGTGAGCCAGGTCTTTCTCTACCTCATGGGGTCATCCCAATCCTGCCTAGCCTCCCTCTCATAGAAAATGTCCTGAAGTCTGGACTGTGCAGGGCTCCCGAAGTCAGGCTCTGTAAAGGACTGCCATAACAAGCCAGGACCATCAAACTCCTCTCCCTCTGGCTTGTCATGCTCAGCTGTCCAGGGTATATACTGTGCCATATACCACCAGAGCGCCTGGTAGGCATCCTCAAGCCATAGCTCCTGCCATACCCGGTGCTCTAGTTCCTTCACCCATTCCTCCAGGGCATCCACAGGGCCACTTGCTTCTGCAATCGCTGCTCTTCACTGGGGAGACTCTCGCCTCGCTGGTATTGTACATTATCCAGGGCCTGGTACCAGATGCCTTTCCTTAATGCATCCCGACCATCCAGGTCTTCCTCATCGTATGCCACTGCTGGTTCCATCCCACTGCTGCCACCAATTGTAACGGCATACAAGGGAATGCTCCAAACTCCGAACGGAACCTCACGAATAGCTGCTAGCAGATGAATAGGAAACGCAGCCAAGCGGCTTACACTCCTAGCAATCAGTCTCTAACAGCATACAGTGAATCCCCCCAAGAATGAGACAAGGCTCCGTGTTGAGGGTCAAGCAGTGGTCACCCAGAGCTGTGCGTTTTATTGATCTTATATAACATTGGTACACATCAGTACCACCCACAGGGTTTTGTAAAAACAACCAATAACCACGTACAATACAGTAAAACACTCCCACACAAAATCCTCCCCTCTGCCTGTGATATAATTATGGTACAATGGGTTGATGTAATTATCACAGGCAGGAGAATACACAATGTCCTATGTCCTGGAGACAACCGAGGAGTAAGTCAATTATCTCTCAGGACAAAGGGAAATCACCAATACACATGTGGAGACAATAGGACAGACATCACCACTCAAACATACAATGACCCTTTACAGTACACATAGACATTTAACATATCCCAAAATTGCACGAATTAGACCAGGGGTTCAAAAGTTAGTAAAAGTCCTTTGTGAACAAAGGAAGCATGGCTGATGAGAGGGCCAATAATCCTGGGGCTAGAGGCTGGCAACCAGGTCCCTCCAAAACCCAGTGGTGAGGATAGTTTCTCCACACAGCATTCCTCTTTCAGCCAGCTATGGTTTCTGCCAGCATTTATCAGAAGAGAGGATTCAGTGGAGGAAATGCTGACAGGCTGCAGAGAGACTGCAGAGAGAGGAGAGAGACACAGATCATCTTCTCCCTGCATAACTACTGTACTTGACCCCAAGGGGAGAGGTAACATGATTTCTGTGCATGTTATCCTCTCCCCCATCACTGACATGTTTGGGCCTTTTGGCAGTTGCAAATATAAGCTGTCTGACTATTCAGTTCTATGTGTAACAATAAGCTCCTACACCCCCATAGTGGTGGCTGCAGACAAAATTTTATTCTGACTACAATAAAGATATGTTAAAGGATTTGTAGTCATCGATTTTTATGCAGCAAGTGTGCTGCTTTATATGGTACCAGCAAAGTGGATGAGATTTCAAAGAAGGTGCTGACAACATAAGAAATTTGTGGGCGTAGCCTGCAACTTTATCGTGCCATTTGGCCATATACCCTCAACATACATGAATAAGTAATGTCCAGATTTCTTATTACAACTGGATTGCCTAAACTAAGTATCGCACATCACTGGTCAATTTAGCAGGTGTGTGCATTGTATCTGTATAGACACTGTACATGTGAAATGTTAATTAGTGTATTACAGTTACCAGCTAGCAGTTTCATCAATGGCCCTGATAATATAACCATTGTGAGCTGACATTATAAACAATGTCATCCGGACAACGGTCCAACCAATATTTCACACAGGACCCTTCAGCACACATTTAATTCAAGACAAAAAAAAATTGATACATTTTATTTTGACCTTTTAGAAGCTCTCCTTTATCCTACAAGTGTTCTAATAGGGAGAAATAAAATAACTGGAGGACTCACCTGTGTCTTGCTTCAAAGATCTACAAGAGAATAAAATGTGACTTCTTAGTCCTTATGTGCCACTTACCATATAAAAAGATAGTTGTATGAAAAATTTATCAGAAACGAATAAAATCCATTGTAAAACATCCTTATGTTTCCAGTCCCCATTGCCAATAAAGAGTGGCCACTAAAATTAGCTGAAATTGAGTCAGAAAATCCCTCACTTAAAACACAATCAAGATGCCGCATTAAGGTCAATAAGCCTGATAGGCTATAACCAACTGAACAGCGGCGAAACAAATATGACAAGTGAAATGGCTAATAATCTGCAGTAAAATGTAAAGGATCTAATGAAAATTAATCAAGCATGAAAATCAATGGTGTACAGAAATGAGAAAGAGCAGTATTGACGTGGCAGGGTGCGTAATGACAGACCCATGTCAAAAGATACAAGACAAGATTTACTAAAAGATGGGATTTAATTGATCGGCAAATTGTGGGAAACTAATTAGGGCATTTGCTGAGAGTAAATTGTCTTCAGTGTCTTGTCCTGAGTAAAAATCCATTTGCACCTGGTGAAATATTGGATATATGAATGATGTGTTTATTTAAGCAGCGCCACATGGCACATGCCAGCTTCACCGAGCAGACAGGATAACACATGCATTAGTTGAATAAACAGAAAAAAAAGTTACAGTAAGTGCTGAGCAATCAAAAACTAACCACGAAACCCTAATGCAATAGAGTCTAAAGTACCCTTAACTAGCATCCTCTTCTGCACACGTTCTAGTATTACTAGCTAGACTGGTTTACGATCTAATACATACTGTATACATGAAAGGGGTTATAAAATTTTGATAATCCCCTTTTGTTATAAGGGTGCCCTTCTATAAGATCATGGGGCATCCTGCTGCTGAGGAAGCCTGGCAGCAAGTGAGCAATTCCCCTCCAGCGCCACCACAGGGGAAATTAAGTGTTACACCGTGCCAACTGAAATCACTTGGTTGTACATGTAATGTTTACTGGCAAATCTACTTAGTAATATATGGGCAGGTGCTGTATAGCAAGAGAGATTAGCCACTCCAGAGTTTAAGACAGCTTAGCCTGTATGGGACCCATAGAGGCAGCCCAGTCTACTGGTAAGTCTGGAAAAACAAAGAGGCTGTTAAGTGGTACACTTGGCTCACCACTCTAGGATTCCAGAAGGAAAGCAGTTAGACACAGGCAGAACTTGAAAAAAGAATTTGCACTGGTCTCACATGGAACAAAGAGCTTAACGGTTACAATAGCATTAGTAGAGGCAACAGTCTTCGTGGTTACAGTCTCACATGGGGAAACAAAAACATGGTTGCAGAGTCTCTCAATGGTGGTGCTTTTTGTAGACAACAGGTGCAATAGTGGATCTGCCTTTTAAGAGACAACAGCTTACTCTCACCCTTGACTTGCTGTGCACCCAACTTCCCTAGGCGTCAACATGGCGGCTGGGGTCTCCTCAAAATGGCAGCAATGAAGATGGTTAAGCTGCAGTTGGCACCACGGTATCCCCTCCACATGGAGAATTCACACAATATAGATAGTCTTTCTTTGGTGCTTCCAAGTTTCAGTATCTCAGTTCTCACAACCATCATCGACATTATGCAGTGTTCTTCCACAACTGTGTTATCCCTTTCTTTGTGACACACAGTATTGTTCACAGGTAGCTGCCCTTGCATGGTGTACTTGGCATTGGTGATAGGCTGGCTGTTCCTGGCCATCAGGTGACTGGAGGGTTCGTTCAGATGGGCGATGTTTACATCCAGGAACAAGCAGTACCTGGACTGAACACTGACCAATTATAAAGAATGGGTCAATTCTATGTGCAGAGAAAAATGCAGCATGTACAGTACCATTAAGGTCCGACTTGTCCATTCAAATAAATGGATGTGCAATAAAAATGGCCAGCACACTGGAAGACAAAATGTGTTCATTATGGTGTGTCTTCTGATGAAGTGATCAGTACGATCAGCATCAAACTGAAGTCCCTTGGGCCCACCAGAGAAAATGATTGTAAAGTATGACCGTCTGTGTAAATAGGACCTTATGGGCTCTGTGTTATTAGAGATCCATTATTGTTAGAGCATGAGTGCACCAGAGGACCCTCTGGTACTTTGCTGGACTAATCCGATCCCAAAACGTGTCAATTTCCACCAATAAAGTCATATTTTATCTCTCTATCAGATCGCGCTTCTTCGTAGCACCGCCTGCAAATCCCGCTTCTTTCTTCGATACAGCTATCCTAATTAAAAAGTTGGGCATGTTTAATATGGAAGATTAAATAGTTTAACACCGCTAGGCTTGGAACTTTATATCTATGCCAGACCACTGAATAGATGCAACTCAGTAAAGTCCATCAGCGTTAGATACAAGGCTAGAAGTCGAGACCAAAAAAGTGGTTCCTTGAGGGTGATCTGGCCTATGGCTCCATATCATGTAATTAATAGGCTTCATAAAACATAACAGACAATCGGCATTAAGATTCCAGCAAAGCACCGCCACAAAAGCCGAGCTATTACAGTGACCGGGTTCTTGGCTCTGTGCTTTTTTGGCCTGTTTTCAGCCTCCAAAGCCACCTACTGTTGCAAACCAAGGGCTTCAGATTTGTTTCAATGGAGCCAGCAAAAAGTAGCCAGAAGAGAAAAAGAAAAACATATTTGCATGTCCAAAAGGAAATATTTATTTCTGCAAAAACACATTCTGTTAGAAAAGCATCGGCGGCGATGGGTCACCCCCCTCTAACCTTATTTTGTTTGATTTCCTGCCCTTAGACTGTGTGCCTGGCTGCGCCTCTGATATCCCAGCGCTCCTTTTTAAGAGTGCTGAGCAATGTAAATCATTACACACAGCTAAGCAAAACAGCTTGTGTTATTTAGTGCAGCCGTGATGTATAGAGCTACTGTATGAAAGGTCACTTCGGTATTAATTCTCCACCGCTTCTATACCCAGGTCTAATTTAGGATTCACAGCTAGTGCTGACAGCAGGACTTTTTGGTGCTGTTAAGGCTGTTAGGAAACACAGATCTGTCGGCTCTTTGTGATAGCCTGAGATTTAAAACTAGGCCCTTCCCGCAATACTAAGAGCCGTTCTTTGCTAGGGATGTGGTTAACTCGGAAGGAGACGCAGTCAAGCCATCGTCCTGCTTGTTAATGGCTCACCATTAGCCACAGTCACTACGCTAACCGGTTGCCTTTCATTGTCTGCGCTGGTTATTTCAAAAGCTATTATATTTCTCTGTCATCCATTTCCCACGCACCAGGGTATTTCACTCAGTGGACGTGTAAAATGGAAATGCTATTTTTCCCAATCAAGCTTTTCCACGCAAACAGCCAATGTTTCCCTAACATGACAAAAGAAATCAAGAAAACAGATCTAGGACAGATTGTGGTGAGGAAATCATTCTGGTGAACCGGAGGAGATAACAGAATATAGGATGCCCATAACGTGGAATGATAGAAAGTATAGAACAGGGGGGCAGCATGGAACAATATTAATAGGATTAAAGGGCATCTGTCAGCAGATTTGTTGAACTGTAGCATGTGCGCTTGGCAGCTGAAGGCATCTGTGTTGGTCCCAGGTTCATATGTGCCCGCATTGCTGGGAAAAATGAAGTTTTCATATATGCAAATGAGCCTCTAGGAGCAATGGGGGCATTGTCGTTACTCTTAGACACTCCGCTCTCTCTGCAACTGCTGTGCCCCCTCCACTTGTATTAATTTTAGGAGAAGTCAGGGCCAGGTGCGATTATGTTTCCACTGCCTGGCACTGTCAATCAAAGTGCTGAGGGCACAGCAGATGCAGAGAGAGCTGAGCCTCTAGGTGTAATGACAACGCCCCCATTTTCATATTTTAAAACTTCATTTTTCTCAACAATACAGGCACATATGAACATGGGAACTATACAGATGCCTTTAGCTACTAAGCGCACATGCAACGGGTCAGCCAGTTTCATAGGCACAAATCTGCTGACAGATGCCCTTTAAAGGGAGGCTAGATATATTCACACACAGCGGATTAGTTGCAGAAATTTTGCCGATTGTGCTTCTTGCACATAAGTAGCACCCGATGTAAAAGTGGGCTAGAACATTGGCCAGACAATCCTGTAGAACCAGCCATTGCAGGATCTCTGTTATTGCACTCTAGATACATGCCCTGAGCCAACCGGGTTTCCACTCTCCACCAAGGGTAAAACTCTCCTTGGACCCCAGGTACACTGGTAGTTCTGCAGCCTGTTCAGCATCCAGTCCCACTAGGTAAAGTGGTAGACCACTGTCTACTTTTTAGAACCATCCACTGTAATGGAGCCATAACATTCTTCCCACACTAAACCAGCTCACAGTTTATTTTGACCAGGCAATCCTACCTGGATCCCCATGGGGTCAGTCACCCAATGGCGGATGATTCCATCTCCAGCTCTGGGAGGATTTCATGCTCCAGTCGCTATCCTCAGGATGCAACATTCTGCTGTCACAGCGTCTCTCTCCCTAGGCCTATATATTTGCCAGAGACAAAAAATTTCTTTATTTTCGCAAGGAGGCGCAGATCTTAATGGTTACAGTCAATTATGTGGACAACTCTTGGTGGTTACTCTCTGTGGCCACAATCTCTTAACAGTAGATCAAATGTGAAGCTAATCCAAGCACAGGCATTCATGTTAATAGGAAGGCATTCGGAAAACATGAACAAGTCCATCTCCACACAGCTTCTATGAGCTGCTTCCCAGGCCACTCATGGCCAGCTCAGTCAAAACCACCTTAAGGTGAAGAAACCACCTTTGGAGAAGTTATGTTGGCATAGCACACAATTCGCTTTGGTGGTGCTTGTACCGACAGTCTTGGTTTAGTCTCCCTTTGCTCTACAACTGGATCAGTATGTCCCTTGGATTCTGTAGTGCTACACTTCTGTTACTATTAACAGTCTCTAGATCTTGCTCTCTAGGAGCAACAGTTTCAATGGTCGACCTGTGTACTCTTTTCCGGCAACTACCACAGTCCTTTCTCCATGGATGTCTCTATCCTGGCTGTCTCTGACCTGAGGTTGCGATTACCACCACAGGGCTGTGCCCCGCACCAGGCATATGTCCAAGTCTCTTGACGCTAAAATGTAGTCCTATAAGTCAAGCCTCTAGCCCCTCCCAGAGCATACCGCTGTGCAACACATCCGCACTAAAGCGTTCCTTGTGACAAGGCAGTAGGAACCTGCATCTGATGAAAGAGGATTTCTGCAACTGTATTGCAGTTCTATATGCAAAACGGAGCCATAATACGGCTGTGCGACTGTGCTCAGTGGACCTCCATAGCAGGTGCAAGACTTCAACACATTGCTCATTGAGTGGTCCTCATCTACCATCTACTTATTTGTCATAAATCAATATTCAGACAGCATTATGGACCAATTCACAGAAACTGCTAGTTATATATGCACTTTAAATAAATAGTTGCATGAGCTTTATGCTGCGAAATCTGTTTGGTTGTCCATTTCTTCCTTATTAGAAGTCCTAAGAAGGTGCAGGGGCTGTTACAGCTAAATGAATAGAACAGCTGTCCTTCTGTTTTATCACCTTGTCTGGTAAGAACTGTAGTTCAAAGCCCCACTTGTCATGCAGTCATTTAGACTGAGGAGGTGAATATCTCAGGCGGACACTTCCCGAGCCAATTCCAGCCTGTCACAGGATGATTAATGAGTTGAGGGGACATTGAAAAGCTTTTACAACCAGGTGCAAGGGAGCCAAATTTATATTTAACCCATTGCATGTAAGCAAGACCAAAAGGGAAATGCAATAACTAATTATGCTTCGAGAGCACCCATCACATCTGTCAATCACTGCTATTAAGTCCTGATTCACATAACACCAGGATGAGACAAATAATTAATCATCTTAATCCATCACAGTATAATGTGAAACCTGTTCAATGTAAGTTCAGGAAGGTAAATGATAAGAGTATTTAAACAGCTTTCACATAGTACATCTATATAAGACTGTCTAATCCAGCAAAGCAGCAATTAGAAGACTGCACCAATGATCTTTGGGGGTTCAGCTTGGCAGTTAGCACTACTAATAGTTGGCATTTAAGGCACAAAATAATGGAAAAAGGACAATACATTCACCATAAATCATAATAAAAAGATTCCCCTATTGCTTGGCTTGTTGATTCTTGGTTTATTTCATTTACCCAGAAAGCAGAAATGTAATAATGGAGGCCATTCTAAAAGAAAATACAGCACTTAAACATACTGTTGATGTTCTGTTTTGTCAGGTATCACGCCTGCACCCACACTCCCAGTACAAGGAACGGTCAACGTCTTGGAGAGGTAGAGACTGAACATAATTTCAGTGCAAGTATGCTGAAAATCCATTACGTAAAACAAACATTTTATAAAACAATAAAAGGTAAAATACATCCTTTACAGATATCCCTTTGCTGACATAGCTAATCTATTGGAATTACTTATTCCATGAATACCCGTCCTGGGGATATATTTGGTCAAGACTCAAGATGTAGGCCTCGACTGGAAGATTAGCCAACAACTTGGCAAGCTAAAGTGAATTTTTTGGATACTGTCTATTGTGTATTTATATCCTGACAATATATTCTGCAGAATATACATTACAGAATTTTGCGCCATACTTAGAAACAGTTATATCCCATAAACTCCCTGCAGTAATCCATCTGCATATATTTGGTGGATATCTGAGGTACAACAACCCAAAGATTTTTGAAGAGAATGAAATTATATTTATGTAGTCTCTAAGGCACATACCCTATATTTATTGGGTCCACTGGGCAATAGAATATGTATTGGTACCTGTGCATTTCCACTTATGTGAAACAAAGGGCACCATGTTGGAACCCATTCTGCACCATCGCCTGATGGTGGCGATGCTCCTCCACCATATCTACCATTGCCCTGCTCAGTCTTTTTTTTTTTACAAAACATATTGTAGGGTAGCCTGGCCCAGCCCCTTTTTCCCATTACTTACACAGTACAGTTTTACAATGGTGATGGACTTTTCTATCAAAATATTTCTCTAGATTTCTTAGTATGATATGTATTGTTATTTTATGATCCATAAAATAATATTTTCTACTTTGCAATTTTTACATTTCCTTTAAAATATGTAATTAAAGAGGAATCTTTGATGAATTCTTCTGCAAGAAAAACAAAAATAACAAAATACTTTTGGCTCAACGTTCTTTTATTTCTTTAATAATTTCTCTCTGATGGGAATATCTCGCATGATCAAAGTAATAATAAAGGCCATGTGTTAGGAATCTCCGATGCTCTCCATATCATCCTAAATTACAAGCATATCTGGAGCTCTTGCCGTCATCTGAAAATACTTATTAAATTTAGAATATTTGATAAAAAACATACACAGAACATAATTTCCCTTAAAAACAGCATTTAGGCCTACATGGCTTTTGGGCAGATTGTCTGTAGTTATCCCAATGTAAGAGACAGCTGCATCCCACAAAACGACGGAACTCCCTTTGGTACACTGCTGCAGCCTAAACAACCCTTCAAAGGATTTGGACAACTAAACATTCCTTTCTAGTTTCAAACATATTGTAATTTGCGTTCCATAAATGCTCCTTTGTCTAAACTAATTCTACAAATATAATATTTCTGGAAGTAATCACTTATGCACTCCTGAAAATCAGCCTATACCAGCTATAATAGTGACTTCACAGGAGGAACCTGACATCACTTTTTAGGGAGGTAGGTACAAAAAAAAAAAACAGGGTAAGAATAAGTTACGTCATCACACAGGTACAGTGACCACACTTAATATGAGACACTCGGCTGGTTGACTGGTTCGGTGGTCAAATCACTCTTTCCACTAACAAATGGTTGATGATCTACAGTACTTTATGGTGATGCACTGCTCCTTTTATATATGGGGAGAGCACAATTCTAACTCAACAGGTTAGATCAGGCATCCTCAAACTGCGGCCCTCCAGCTGTTGTAAAACTACAACTTCCACAATGCCCTACTGTAGGCTGATACCTGTAGGCTGTTCTGGCATGCTGGGAGTTGTAGTTTTGCAACAGCTGGAGGGCCGCAGTTTGAGGATGCCTGGGTTAGATTTTTCCCACTCCTTTCTCTGATACATGTTATAAAGCAGATGTGGATCTGTTGTGTCACTTAAACAGATTTGGCTTTGGGCTACTCCTAAGGACAATTACTAAGTGTCCCCCTGGTCGTCACCTTGCAACCCCTGTAAGGTAATCTGGACTCTGCTGCAGGGGAACCACCAGGCCACCTCTGCAAATTATAGAAAATGTCCTATTCTTGTTCATTTTGTGGACAAGAATAGGCATTTCTAGAATGGGGCCTGTGGAACATGTGGAATGCACAAGGCCGGTATCTGCATTTTGCATATCTGTGATTTGAGGACCAAAAAAGGGATACGGTCATGTGAATGTAGTCTTAGAATAAGATCAGGCATAGGTAAGGTCAGGCAGCGAAGGTTCAAAACCAGGAAATAGGCACAATTCGTAATCAGCACACCTTTGCAGGAACCTAGAGCACTACAATCTATTGCTCAGGCAACTTCCCACTGGGGACGGTACTTAAAGTACCCGAGAGGGCTAGCCAGCGGCTGGAAAAGATTAGGGTGCACAATCTAGCCTGTTAAGAGCTCTCCATATAGGCACAGCAGAGACGAGCCTTAGCCTGTTTGGAGAAGAGAAACACTGTTAGTGGTACTCTGGGGCTGGGCCTACTGAGTAGGAGGAGGAGGAGAACGCCAGCAGGTCCGAACAACCAGGACACAGGACTGACAGAGCAGATAAGTAATGCAGCGGCCTTACCCACCAGAGGAGTGATGGTGGACACAGTCTACCAACATAACAATAAATGCTGCTTGAAATGTTTACCAGCTTCTTATGTCAGTATTTTATGGAGAATGGTTTGGCCAACAGCTATGTTATGGGTATTGCCAACTTTACGTGGTAATGACTCAAGTTTACCATAATCTGGAAAGCTGCTGACTAGAAAAGCAAAAAAAAAAGCCCTCCCCAATGACTTTTCAGATATTAGTGGGCCCTATAATGTGACTTGTCTACTGATAGAATAGCTCATATCATCCAGGGAGCCATCTGTTGACAATACTGTTTCGGGATTCTTGCCCTTCATGAGTACACAGCAGGGTACTGGCTGAATGAGATGCCTTAGATGCAGGTCAGGGATTGTACAGGCTTTCACAGAAGTAACTCTGTGGTGTATGGAGATTTTTTTCAGGCAATATTCCAGCTCATACTGACCAACCATAGAGCCATAGACTACAAGAAAAGCAGATTCCAAAGAACTTAAGGGGCTGCCCAGGGTGTATACTTTTTTGTAAAAGTGGACAGGATAAAAATAAAAAAAATAAGTTACTTTACATTACTCACCTAACCTATCTGCCCCTGCTGTTGTCCAATGCTACTCTTGTCTGCTTCCTGGTCAGAGAATGACACAGGAGGAAATGGTTGGAAATGCCTGCTCAGCCAATCAGTGACTAAGGTTTATCACTGCGGTGTTTGTCAGAATGGGCATTTACAGCCATTTCTGTGTACCAATCTGCATCCAGAAAGTACAGCAGTTGGGACCGAGGCAACACTTCAACAGCAAAGCCATGGTAATCAGTGAGGTGAGTAATGTTTTTTAACCCATTCAGGAATTTCATTTTTAAGCATTTGCCCAATGTCACTTTGATGAAGTACATAATATACAAACAAAGGGGGTCATTTATTATACTGTAATACTCCTATATTAGGCGTATTTCAGGCGCAGATGGCTGCGACTTTTCCCCGCCCACACCAGGTATAAAATTGTGGGCGTCTGTTTTAGGTGTAGAGAATGGTCTAAATGTAAGACAGCTAGGAAGCTGTCTTACATGTAGAACCGGTGCTGGATCCGAAGAAATTATGGAGAGGCCGGCGCCTCTTCATAACTTTGGCGGATCCTCCGCCAGATATAGGGGTTATTAAGACCGGCGTCTAAAATGCCAGTCTTAAAGGGAACCGGTCAGCAGCAACCCATCCCAAACCGCCAGCAGTATCTTCAAGTAGCCGGCAGTGAGTTTCGAATGATGATTTTCTTACTGCATTCTGATGAGGCAGAAGTGTGAAAAACTTTCTTTTATGCTCCGTCCGTGCTATTTTCCAGTCAGGCTTGAAGTCAAGGGGGCAGCGGCCTCGTTACTTCAAGTCAAGGTAACCGAGCCCCCTTCCCTGCCCCTTTTCCTGTGACTGACAGCCGGCTGTCGGGCATAAGCGTTGTCAGTCACAAGAGAAGGGGCAGGGAAGGGGGCGCGGTTACCTTGACTTGAAGTAACGAGGCCACTGCCCACTTGACTTCAAGCCTGACTGGAAAATAGCGCGGACGGAGCATAAAAGAATGTTTTTCATACTTCAATGCAGTAAGAAAATCATCATTAGAAACTCACTGCCGGCTACTTGAAGGTACTGCTTGCGGTTTGGGATGGGTTTTGTCGCTGACAGGTTCCCTTTAATAAATGTGCCCCAAAGTTACATAGTAACATAGTTTATAAGGCTGAAGAAAGACATTTGTCCATCCAGTTCAGCCTGTTATCCTGCAAATTGATCCAGAGGAAGGCAAAAGAAAACCTGTGAGGTAGAAGCCAATTTTCCTCACTTTAGGGGAAAAAATTCCTTCCTGACTCCAATCAGGCAATCAGAATAAGTCCCTGGATCAACGACCCCTCTCTAGTAGCTATAACCTGTAATATTATTACGCTCCAGAAATACATCCAGGCCCCTCTTGAACTCTTTTAGTGAACTCACCATCACCACCTCCTCAGGCAGAGAGTTCCATAGTCTCACTGCTCTTACCGTAAAGAATCCTCATCTATGTTTGTGTACAAACCTTCTTTCCTCCAGACGCAGAGGATTTCCCCTCGTCACAGTCCTGGGGATAAATAGATGATGTGATAGATCTCTGTACTGACCCCTGATATATTTATACATAGTTATTAGATCTCCCGTCAGTCGTCTTTTTACTAAAGTGAATAACCCTAATTTTGATAATCATTCAGGATACTGTAGTCCACCCATTCCAGTTATTACTTTAGTTGCCCTCTTCTGAACCCTCTCAAGCTCTGCTATGTCTGCCTTGTTCACAGAAGCCCAGAACTGTACACAGTACTCCATGTGTGGTCTGACTCTGATTTGTAAAGTGGTAGTGTAACGTGGCGCCGAAGGCGCACTCTGTCTCCCATCAGCCGCAGACCTGCTGCTTAGCTTCGGGAGCGAGGATCTGTGTTCGGCCTCGTTCCCAGGGCAACTTTGCTAGCTGGGAGGCTCCCTGCTCGACTTGTCTGTCTGTCATGTGACACTGGCCACGTCACATGACCCTCACTCCCTACTATAAATGCAGACGGCCTGCTGGCTACAGGTTGCCTGTGATTTTAGTCTCTTAGGCTGTGTGTACTGTTAGCTACTCTATTGATTGACCTCTGGAATTTGACCTTGACCGTTTCCTGACCTCCCTTTGCCTGCTCTCTTGGTTTTGACGCTACATCTCGGATTCTGACCTCGGCTCATTCTCGGATTTGCCACCTGCCTCTTCCCTTTGTATTGACGTGACCTCTCGGACTGACCTCGGCTAGCTGACCCGCCTTTGCCTTTTCCTTCACAGGGTACCTCTCTCTTGTCCACTTCCTTGTCCATTTGCCTGCCTGCATCTCGCGTACCGTTCTCTGCCTAGCTGTCCGGTACCCTCTCTGTTCCTTCCTCCCCTACCCGGCACTTTCGGAGGTTAGACCGTCGCCCAGTTGCGCCTCGTCACCTAGGGCGGGTGGTTCAAGTAGGCAGGGACAGGGTTGAGGGTGGCAGTCTAGGGGGTGCACTTCCTTCTACCTTCCCTTCCAGGGACAGGTAGGACTATGTTCTCATCACTGGCATCTATGCCCCTTTATTTTATTGGCCTTGGCAGCAGCTGCCTGAGACTGGTTTTTACAGCTTAGTTTGCTGTTCACCAGAATCCCTAGGTCCTTTTCTATGTCAGTGTTACCCAGTGTATTACCATTTAGTATGTACTGGAGACTTGCATTATTCCTTCCCATGTGCATAACCTTATATTTGTCAGTATTAAACCTCATCTGCCACTTATCTGCCCAAGCCTCCACCACAAAATTACAGACATTGAACTATTCGCTCAATTTTCTCAGGTTACAAATAACTATCTAGTATATGAAATGCTATACAGTATATTACTCAACTAATGAAGTTACTAAGAGAACATAGATCTAACTTTCTAGCTGCTATGAAACCCAAAATGCTAATTGAAAACCTGGTGACTACCACTTTGGCCGCTATTAGAGCTACTACAGGGGTAGTCATCTATTTTGCCCTGACATAGTAATAACAAATATGACTAGTTATTACTATATAAATTGGAAAACCTCCCTTCAGGCAGTCACAGAATTTAACTTTTACCAATCCAATGGAGAGTTAGTTCCAGGTAAGTCATGACAACCATTAACTGGAACTTTCTATAAGATGCAAAAGTGGTCTCCAATAGGAACCTCATGCCTCCCTGGTTCAGTACAAATAAAGCGAAACAGTTGCGGTGCAGTGAGCAAAAACTTTGGTCCTGATTCATCATAGTCTGACGGTGTACGCCAGGTTATAATGATCAGGAGGCCAGAGGCTGCACCTGATTTGCAACGAGGCATATGCCTTGTCAAAAATTAGGTGCAACATCCAGAAGTCTGTGTGCCTGAACTGATCAGATTTCAGTGTTTTTCCAGACCAGAAAATTGGCGTAGACGGTAACTGTGGCAGGGCTGCCGTCCCCACCCCCTCACTGCCTTTGTCACGCCCTTTTTCAGGAAAGTTGCAAGACCAGCGACCTAGTGGCCCTTGTGCAAAAATCTGTGCAGTTTGAGCAACTTTTTCACTCCACTAAAAGTGGCATACTTTAATGATAAATTCAGCCCTTGGTGTTTGGTCACTACCACTATGGACATTATTAACACATTTTCATCATCTATGCCTGGGTAGTCCTTCAGGACTCTACGCAAGGTGACAACTTTATTGGAGATCTAATTACTGTTTGGTTCTCCAAATGAATACCTTTGAAGGTGCCTAATGTACCTAGTACCTCATGAACCGAGCAATGTATAAATAACATATGGTTGGAAACTCTAAAAAATGATACCCCTTTAACACAGCTGGATTAAACTTTTCTTCTAGTTTTGGACAATGAACTGTATCCAACCTCCAAGGTTCATATCTAAAAATTTCAGTGCAGAGGTTTAGCATTCCTTTAAACACTATTGATTTGCAAAGGTTTAAGTATAAAAAGGGTGATTCTCTGAGCTGCAGGTTAATTTGATATTCAATTCTTGGCTGGTAGTCAGGTGCTAAATGCCTCTGTGTCTACCCATTTTAGTACTATACACACTTAGGCCATAAAGTCTGGTATATATCGGTCCTGACAAGCCAAGATATCTACAGCATGTAATAAGGAATCTCAGCTGCAATGAAATTTAGATTTCATTTTTTTATTGTGGATTCGAGAAGGATCCATGCGAAGGATGATTACTTTATAATACTAAGAAACATATGGCTGGAATCAGTATGGGACAGATCTACAAATGGCTCCTACGAGAGGAGCATAATGAGCTTGATTAATTAGCTGCTCAAAAACACTGACCAGTTTTCATTCTCGGTTTCAGATGGAAATGCCCGTGGACAAGTAGATGGATTTCTATGGAGTGCAGGTTCAAAGCGTGCACCTAGAATCCCTTTTAAGAAAGAATCATTAAGTGGCGGAGTCAGGTGCAGTAATTGTATTGAACTTGGGTCAGAATTTATTTCCAGCCCCGAGGTCTCGACTTTGTAAAGAATTTTCTCTCTCGGCTATTAGCATTTGTAACCACCATTCTTCTGGCTAAGTCCTTTTGTGTATCGTGTGTCTTAAGGAATTAGTCACTCGGCTGGACCTTTACTTCATGCGGAAAAATAAAAGTGGGAATTGAAAAAGTTGCAACGCACAGAGAGAAGCTATCAATCTGCAACATCAAATCTCAAATTTCTTAAAGTTACTCTAAAATTTGTGATATTTTAGGGGCAAAAGGTCAAAACGATGGTAAAAAAAACTGAAGAAAATAACGTCTCTGTTAGTATGCCTGTAACATTAAGATCCTATTTTTGAGAACATAAGGGAAACGTTTAGGAAAGATATACATGTGGCCTAAAGTCATTCCTCTACTAGTCTGAGCACTTCAATCCAAATTCTCATTTTCCAGCCCATATCACCTGTCCACTGAGTGAAAATGTGATTTGTTTTTTTATGGAAGGGCCAAAGGTTTCAAGAGTTAAACTTACCTTTTAAATACTTTTTTATGCTCTAAAAAAAAGAGACATAAAAACAAATCCAAGAAGCAAGCAGTACAACCATTTACCTTGCTCGCATTATTTTTCCATCTTTATTTGAAAATTATTACTGAGATGTGATTTTCAAATACCATAGTAACATAGTACATAAAGCCGAAAAAAGACATTTGTCCATCCAGTTCGTCCTGTCATCCTGCAAGTTGATCCAGAGGAAGGCAAAAAAAAAAAAACTGAGGTAGAAGCCAATTTTCCCCACTTTAGGGGAATAAAAAACTCCTTCCCGACTCCAATCAGGAAATCAGAATAAATCCCTAATATTATTACACTCCAGAAATACATCCAGACCCCTCTTGAATTCCTTTATTGTAGTCACCATCACCACCTCCTCAGGCAGAGAGTTCCATAGTCTCACTGCTCTTACCGTAAAGAATCCTTTTCTATGTTTGTGTACAAACCTTCTTTCCTCCAGACGCAGAGGATGTCCCCTCGTCACAGTCCTGGGGATAAATAGATGATGGGATAGATCTCTGTACTGACCCCTGATATATTTATACATAGCAATTAGATCTCCCCTCAGTCGTCTTTTTTCTAAAGTGAAAAACCCTAATTTTGATAATCTTTCAGGGTACTGTAGTTGCCCCATTCCAGTTATTACTTTAGTTGCCCTCCTCTGGACCCTCTCCAGCTCTGCTATCTCAGCCTTGTTCACAGGAGCCCAGAACTGTACACAGTGCTCCATGTGTGGTCAGACTAATGATTTGTAAAGTGGTAGGACTATGTTCTCATCACGGGCATCTATGCCCCTTTTGATGCAACCCATTATTTTATTGGCCTTGGCAGCAGCTGCCTGACACTGGTTTTTGCATATTAGTTTGCCGTTTAATAAAATTCCTAGATCCTTTTCCATGTCAGTGTTACCGAGTGTTTTATCATTTAGTATGTACGGGTGACTTGCATTATTCCTTCCCATGTGCATAACTTTACATTTGTCAGTGTTAAACCTTATCTGCCACTTATCTGCCCAAGCCTCCAATCTATCCAGATCCCTCTGTAGTAGTATACTGTCCTCTTCAGTGTTAATTACTTTACACAGTTTAGTGTCATCTGCGAAAATTGATATTTTACTATGCAAGCCTTCTACAAGATCATTAATAAATATATTGGAGAATAGGGCCCAATACTGACCCCTGAGGTACTCCACTAGTGACAGTGACCCAATCTGAGTGTGTACCACTAATAACCACCCTCTGTTTTCTATCCCTCAGCCAGTTACTTACCCACATACAGACGTTTTCTCCCAGTCCGAGCATTCTCATTTTATATACTATCCTTTTATGTGGTACAGTGTCAAATGCTTTGGAGAAGTCCAGATATACGACATCCATTGATTCGCTGCTGTCAAGTCTAGAACTTACCTCCTGATAGAAACGGATTAAATTAGTTTGGCATGACCGATCCCTCATGAAGCCATGCTAATATGGCGTTATTTGCTTATTTCCGTTGAGATGCTCTAAGATAGCATCTCTCAGAAAACCTTCAAACAGTTTACCCACAACAGATGTTAAACTTACCGGCCTATAGTTCCCAGGCTCTGTTTTTGGACCCTTTTTGAATATTGGCACCACACTTGCTATGCGCCAATTCTGTGGGACATTTCCTGTCAGTATAGAGTCTGCAAATATCAGAAATAAGGGTCTGGCTATGACATTACTTAATTCCCTTAGGATACAGGGGTGTATGCCATCCGGTCCTGGTGATTTGTCTATTTTAATCTTTTTAAGTTGCTGTTGTACTTCTTCCTGGGTCAGACAGAACACTTTTAATGGGGAATTTATTTTTACATTCTGCATGTCATCTGACAGTTTATTTTCCTCAGTGAATACACTGGAGAAAAATATATTTAACAGCTTTGCTTTCTCCTCGTCGCTCTCTGCGACTCCCCCCTCATTACTCTTTAAAAAACCGACACCTTCAGATTTATACTTTTTAACATTTATATAATTAAAGAACATTTTAGGGTTAGTTTTACTCTCTTTGGCAATTAATCTCTCAGTCTCTAGTTTGGCCGCTTTTATTAGTTTTTTACATGTTCTATTTTTTTCCTTATAGTTTTTCAGTGCTTCCGTGCTACCCTCCTGTTTTAGTGATTTATATGCTTTCTTTTTGTCATTTATTGCTTTCTTTACAGTTCTGTTTATCCATATTGGTTTCTTTTTGTTCCTTAACCTTTTATTCCCATACGGTATGTACCTCTCACAATGAGATTTTAGAATGCTTTTAAAGATATCCCATTTTGTGGCTGTATTTTTATTTTTGAGGACTTTGTCCCAGTTAGTTAGGCCTATGGCCTCTCTTAGTTGGCTAAATTTAGCTTTTTTGAAGTTTGGTATTTTTGTTCCTCCGTGTAGAAACGCTCTTTTGAATGATAATTGGAAGGTTATTACTTTATGGTCACTATTTCCCAGGTGTCCCCCAACCTGCACGTCTGTTGTTCTGTCAGGTCTATTGGTTAATACTAAGTCCAGTATGACCGTCCCTCTAGTCGGGTCCTGAACCAGTTGGGAGAGGTAATTGTCTTTGGTTATTGCCAAGAACCTGTTTCCTTTATGAGATGTACAAGTTTCAGTTTCCCAGTCTATATCTGGGTAGTTGAAGTCCCCCATAATAACCACCTCATTATGATTTGCCGCCTGGTCTATCTCATTTAGTAGTAGATTTTCTGTGGACTCTGGTATATTAGGTGGTTTATAGTAAACTCCTATTAATAATGTATTATTGTTTTTAGCTCCATGTATCTCTACTCACAGTGACTCCACATGTTCATGTCCCTCACTTATATCTTCACGGAGTGTGGGCTTTAGACAGGACTTTACATAAAGGCAGACCCCTCCCCCTCTCCGGTTTTGACGATCCTTTCTAAACAGACTGTAACCTTGTACATCAACTGCCCAGTCATAGCTATCATCCAGCCATGTCTCAGTTAGTATTGTTATTTAATAGAAGGAAAAGCCTTGCTTCGGGACCTCTACTTGTTAAACAAAGCAGAAAGTGGCTACAAAGAATGTTCATTGCTCTGGAGCACCTAGATCAGAGGTCCTAACCTTGCTGTTCTTGCTAGGTAAGCTGTATCCTGTTGTCTGCCAGGGTACTGACCTCTGCCTGTTTACTGCACTGTGACACTCCACTGCCTGACCTGTGCCCAATCTCCATATTGATCCTTTGCTGCCTGTTATGACCTTGGACCATTTACAGTTTAAGCACGTACTCTGCCAGCCCTAATGTCAAACTGTCCCTGACTGTGATCTTTCTTGATCCCTCGGTGCTCGGTAATAGTGACCCTCATGGGTCCGCTGTTAACCACAAAGAGACTATTTCAGGAGGTAGCAGCCTAATGGTTCCCGTGCCGGACAGTACAGATCCCTGTACAGGATTTAAAGGGTGAATACCAATGGACTGCCAAGGTAACACTCTTAAGATGAGCTCAAAGCCAAATGTGTTGGTCAACAGTGTGGGGGAACCCAGCAGCAAGTGTTACATTTTCATGCAGCCCGGCCACAGGACAAATTACACAGTTTATATAAAAATAAAAGGGCTGTAAATGTAATGCATGGACACGCCAAGTTATCCAGAGTGAGAGGATGGTCCAGAATGGTGCACCTCCTCTATTAGCTCAAAATCCCCTAATAAGGTATTTAAAAATAGTTTTTCAAAACTGGACAATCCCTTCAAAATATACTGCCCAAAAAAATTATGTCTCCAAATAAGAGGCTGAGGTTGAAGTCTTTAAAAATGATCGCCGGCACATGTGCTAAAAAGTTCTTATGAATTTGGCAATTTCCTTAAATAATTTAAAGGAAATCCTGAACTTATAAAAAGATGATTTTGGCCAAATCTTCAAAGGGTCTTTTTCTTCAAACAAAAGAAATTAGACTCTGGGTGAAAAGCTCAAGGCAAAGTAAAAAATAATAATAATATAAGCACTATTCTTTATATTTTATTATTTACAAGCGAAGCTCTACATTTGGTATTACTTTAAACAGTATATTTGGTAATTGCATAAATAGCAATCACCTAATATAATTCCATTGCTGGAAATATTCTCAGACACCCTGGGCCTTCAAGCCCAACAGGCCTCAAGAAGATGGATACAGTTCATGCACATTATATATATTATAGGTATGTTGCTGTGTTGCTAATGGGATTTTTTCCAGTTACAACATATACTGAAATTATTATTTATACAGCTCCCTTATGTATTATTTCAAGTGGTCAAAATGCTGCAGTAATATAATGATTAAAGGTTATGATAAAGTCTGTGTCCTTGCTTGTACTTATAAGAAAGTCTGCCAAAGACGTATTTATTCAGTACAATTCCTTTCATCCAGCAATTCCTAAAGCAGGAGTCTTGCTAGATAAGAAGCAAAGGACTGGGGGGTAGTAATAGCATAATTTCTTATAGATTAAAGATGCCCTTACACTTTCAATAGCTGTCAACTGAAAGTGCTGTCTCCCAACTCCCCCAATACATATGTACCCTCAATTAGGCCAAGCATGGATGTGTTTTCCAAGGGAAGAGATGAGTTGTATGGAGCGGCAGTGTTCATGTGTGACCGCCACACCATTCAAAAAGTGGAACACGGGGCACCCATTCTCATGATTGGCGGGGACCCCGGCAGTCAGTCCTGCTGATCAGACACTTATGCCCTATCCTGTAAATATGGAATAAGACTTTGTAATGCGACAACCCCTTTAAGCAAAGTATTGTAAAATTTGTCTAAGACTTATGGACTCAAGACCACACGTCCGCTGTATTCTTTGATAGCACAATATTTTTTTTAGCCTATTAGCCATTTGGGTCAATAGAAGAGCAGCGTAGTATGATGACAGATCTGCTACGGACAGTGATTGGCTGAGGGGGCCTTTCCCGTCATTTCTGGCGTGTTGAGCCGAGACCAGGAAGTGGAGAGCATCAAAGACCAATGCAGGGTCAGAATGGCAGATGTGGGGCATTGGTGAGGAAGTCAATGTGAGTCATATACAGAAGAACAAATAGCTGGTCAGCTCCTTTAACTTCCTTTGTAACTTTGGAAATGATTTATGCTTGAAGGATAAATGCCAATATTTCAGCTGTGTAGCTGTTCCTAATATTGATGTGTCCTTATTCCCCAGCCAAAGGAAAGTTCTTTTCCCTCTATATGTCAGGTTCTAAGAAGAGCTTAGTAAGTTATTATGAGGGTGTGCCCTATATAGTCAGTGTACTGAGCATTGTTCCTTGTTTGTGTAGGGAATGTTAAAATACGATAAGGGTTTATAATCCATTGTGATGGTAAATCCAGTAATAACTGACTGATTATTAAACTGAACTAAATTTCCTTGATCATTAGTTATCTCCAAAAAAATGATAAAAAGATAAAAATTAAAAAAAATATCCATACAGTCATCTACTATATCAACGAAAAAACTTTCACAGAATTCATGACTTCAGAACTAGGTTCCTGAACCTTTCTCTAGGCTAGGCTAAAGGGCATAACTAGAATGTAGAGTCCCACAGCAAACTTTAAATTACAGGGGGTTGTCCATGATGAGAAAAACATGGCTGCTTTCTTCCAAAAACAGTACCACAGATTGTGTTCGGAATTACAGCTCCGTTCCATTCAATTTGATGAAGCTGAGCTGCAACATCACATGCAACCCATGGATGGGTGTGGTGCCGTTTCTGAAAGTAATCATGTTCTTCCAACAACTCCTTAAAAATACAGCAACCAAGGAATGAAGAGCATTGACTCACAGCATGTTATTATATCCTATCATAAAAGAGGAAACCAATAGTATCACACAGTAACACCTTTATATGCAGAACAGAATTTAATGGACGTCATATAGTAGGGTCTATATATTATTTCATACTTTACAACTGTTTATAATTGGGTTCCAGGAGGTCTGCACTTCCTTCTTCCGGGCATTGATGTGCCCTATTTTTCAGAACATGGTGGTACCTTTTTTTGTGATTCACACCACCTGTGTGACACAGCTCCTCGGCTCCTCTCCCTAAATATGGATGCCAGGGCTGAGTCTGATGAAGCAGCATCCCATCCCCAAATCCATGGCTGCTTTCTGGGAGGTTCCATCTGGTTTTAAGGTGCCTGGGAAATTTGCCAACTCTTCTGTCTTTTTTCTAGGAGGACTCTCCTTTTTCTGTAAGTCTCCCAGGCATTCCAGGAGAGTTGACAAGTATGTATCATTTACTCCCATGGCTATTCCCTCCAGGGTAACTAAATTTTAGAAGGGGCCCAACACACACTTAGAATTCCAAGTGTTTCACATCTTCACAACCATTCTGTTTTACTTCTAAAATCTATGCTAATTTCATTATAATGATTTATAATGCTGTGTATTCCTGAGGTCAGGCTGCTGATATTTTGCACTTCAAAAGGGCCCTCCCCTTTCCTGATTAGGCTGCACCCCTTTCATAATGCATTATGCTGTCTTAGAACAAGTATGCTGGTGCTTTATCTGATGACACATCATCCTGGTGCCATGTAGTTAGGCTCGATGGAGATGGGCACATCTGTGTGCTGTTTGAGTGAGACTAGACTAGATGCGGACAGCACACAGACCCCATCAGGTCATTCAACACTTCATTCAGAGTAAACTTTTGGGTCTTGGATCAGAATAGCCTATGCTATGGTGCAGTCCGAGATTTCTGCGGAGCTGCCAGTGTGTAATTTGTTGGCTGAACCAAGATAAAACTTTTTGAGAGAAGGCAGCCCTCCATGTGCTGTGTGGTAGACTTGCCAGCTCCTTCCAGAGTTCAAGAGGTCCCTTCTTTTTCCTATAGCCTCCTAAACGTTCTGGGATGGTTCACAAGCATGTGTTACAATAAGAGTTCTACCGGTTGGTTAAACAGTGATCAGTGCACTGCAACGTGGCACAAATCTGGTCCATTACTTCTCATGGATGAGTAAGTTCACATATAAGGTGCCCATATACATTACAGTATTGCCAGCTAAACCCACTATTTTCAGTGTGACTGACTACAATCTAATGTGCATGGAAATATTCTGAAGCAATGCCCGGTCCATTTGTTTCCTTGGGAGATAAACTGCCGCCAGAGGTGTCTGGCAGTGGCTTTCTCCTCCCTCCCATTGACAATACAAACATGTTTGCCAAACCGAGCATGTACGCAGGGGCAGATTGGCAATAGACCCTACAGGGTCGCCCAAGCCCTTCTCACAGTCACCAGTCGGGTACATAAGCGATCTGATGCGCTCAGCATTAATTAATGATAGGAGCATCTGGTATTTATGCAGCTGGCTGAACCCTCCTGCATTCAACTGTATGGCCGTCCTCAGGACGGTAATAGAGTTGAATGCTGCAGTACGGGCAGCAGTATGTTGTGCTGCACTACAGTATTGCTGGCCCAGCCTACTTTTGTTAGCCCTGTCCACCTACAGTTGCAAGAAAAAGTATGTGAACACTTTGGAATGATATGGATTTCTGCACAAATTGGTCATAAAATGTGATCTGATCTTCATCTAAGTCACAACAATAGACAATCACAGTCTGCTTAAACTAATAACACACAAAGAATTAAATGTTACCATGTTTTTATTGAACACACCATGTAAACATTCACAGTGCAGGTGGAAAAAGTATGTGAACCCCTAGACTAATGACATCTCAAATTGGAGCTAATTGGAGTGAGGTGTCAGCCAACTGGAGTCCAATCAATGAGATGAGATTGGAGGTGTTGGTTACAGCTGCCCTGCCATATAAAAAAAACACACACAAGCTCTGGTTTTGCTTTTCACAAGAAGCATTGCCTCATGTGAATGATGCCTGGCACAAAAGAGCTCTCAGAAGACCTATGATTAAGAATTGTTGACTTGCATAAAGCTGGAAAGGGTTATAAATGTATCTCCAAAAGCCTTGCTGTCCATCAGTCCACGGTAAGACAAATTGTCTATAAATGGAGAAAGTTCAGCACTGCTGCTACTCTTCCTAGGAGTGGCCGTCCTGTAAAGATGACTGCAAGAGCACAGCACAGACTGCTCAATGAGGTGAAGAAGAATCCTAGAGTGTCAGCTAAAGACTTACAAAAGTCTCTGGCATATGCTAACATCCCTGTTAGCGAATCTACGATACGTAAAACACTAAACAAGAATGGATTTCATGGGAGGATACCAAAGAGAAAGCCACTGCTGTCCAAAAAAAACATTACTGCACGTTTACAATTTGCACAAGAGCATCTGGATGTTCCACAGCAGTACTGGCAAAATATTCTGTGGACAGAAGAAACCAAAGTTGAGTTGTTTGGAAGAAACACACAACACTATGTGTGGAGAAAAAGAGGCACAGCATACCAACATTAAAACCTCATCCCAACTGTGAAGTATGGTGGTGGGGGCATCATGGTTTGGGGCTGCTTTGCTGCGTCAGGGCCTGGACGGATTGCTATCATCAAAGGAAAAATGAATTCCCAAGTTTATCAAGACATTTTGCAGGAGAACTTAAGGCCATCTGTCAACCAGCTGAAGCTCAACGGAGGAGGTTCAACCAGTTATTAAATCCAAGGGTTCACATACTTTTTCCACCTGCACTGTGAATGTTTACATGGTGTGTTCAATAAAAACATGGTAACATTTAATTCTTTGTGTGTTATTAGTTTAAGCAGACTGTGATTGTCTATTGTTGTGACTTAGATGAAGATCAGATCACATTTTATGACCAATTTGTGCAGAAATCTATATCATTCCAAAGGGTTCACATACTTTTTCTTGCAACTGTATATCAGCCTTGCCTTCTGTCAATACGGACTCACCTACAACATGGGGCCACTTTTAGTTTTTCTCCAGGGCCACTTTAAGTTCCCAATCCACCCTTGCATGAATGTGTATGGTGGAGTTGGGAGAGATAGCTAGACTACAGCTATTGATGGTGTATAGGCACTTTTTTTTAACAGCCAAGCTACAATGGCCCAAAACAACGGTTGGATTGTCTGAAAGCAGCATGATATTCCACAGTGTGGTCCTACAGGACGTGCACACTGCATTGTATCATTTTAAAAGCACAAATACCTAACCTTTTATCAGATCAGCAGTTTCTTCCAGTACAGACATAATCACCACTGAAGATAATCATTAACATTTTACGTTTTTGGAACTAAACTCACAATGATTTCTATCCAGCGGAATCTATGAGCACAATCTGTTCCAAGGTTTATTGCCTGATTTAAGATATCCACGCTGAGACTAATAAGCCAGTCAAAAGATGCTAGTACAGCAGAAAAATCAAAACAGTCTGTTTGGAATCCATATTGGGCTTTTTTTGGTACACGCATGCAAGAAACAAGAAGAAGAGGATGAGAAAGAACAGACGTTACAACTAGGGTTGTTGCGGGTATCGAATTATCGATACTTTTGTACGGGTATCGATTAGATACCGGTACAAAACTGCTCGCCTGCTTGGCTACTCTTGCCCAGGCCAGGCCCTAACACAGCATGGCAACGCTTGACTTGGCACATGCAATAGGAAGGAGGGGAATGGGAGCGACGCTGTGCCCTGCTGCTGTTGAGGACGAGAGCTTGTCCATGGAGGAGGTGGATAAGTGTCTGGTGTGGAAGCCAGGCAGACACAATCATGGGGGGTCAAAAGAGGTTGGCTTAACTCTGTCACGTTTTTGACCTAACCCACCCACAGTCTCAGTGGCATCACCAGATCCCAAAGAAGACATGGGTCTGGCTGTTCTTTCGAAGGTATGTCACCTCTGCTATTTACTGCTGCTGCTCCCACCACTACCCTCTTTCTCTGATGTTGTCTCCTCCTCAGCACTCCAACCCGGCCCCCAGGTCCTGTCCAACACGCAATCGTCATCGGAGTCCTCACTTTTATCAGACTGTGAGATATCATAGTGGGCTCTTTAGCACCCCTCCCCTTCATTTGCTCCAACGGCCAGTCGCTGCCCCTACAGCCAATTACCACCACCAACGCAGTTATGCATGGGGTCTCCAGCCTCCTCCTGAACCTCCTCCACCTCCTTAGGGCAGTACAAATGCTGATTGCTCTCACACAAGTCATCCACGGGGAGACTCTCTTGTATCTGTCATAGGGCATGGCGGGGGTTTTTTGCCACAAAAAAAAAAAAGAAAAAGGAAGGCGTCCTAAGGCTCCATTTACACGTCCGCAATTCTGTTCCGCATTTTGCAGAACGGAATTGCGGACCCATTCATTTCTATGGGGCCGCACGATGTGCTGACCGGATCCGGAAATGGGGATCCACATTTCCTGGTCCGCAATTCCGTTCCTGAAAAAGATTAGGCATTAGTGCCGGCGATGTGCGGTCCGCAAAATGCGGAAAACACATTGCCGGTGTCTGTGTTTTGCGGATCCATGGATCCGCAAAACACATACGGATGTGTGAATGGACTCTAATAGGAAGGGACATTGAAGACAGAGAGGACTCCAATGACAGCCTTCAGTGGGACTGCAAGGTGGAGGAGCAGGAGGAATTCTGTGACTTCTGGCTTCATGGCACTGTGTCAGACTCAGAAATCGACTCCATGTCATTCTGCTGCGATTCAGATGAAGCGAGAGCCATGCAATCCACAATCTCATCCTCTTTCTCCTCAATGATAATGTTGTGCCTTTCCAAAGCCAGGGACAACTGCTGCCTACTTCTACTACTTCGGGGCGGATAGTTGGTGCTGCTACTATGCATTTTCTAGCTCTGAATCTTTTGTTTGGAACCCTGCCATATTCTTAAAATTTTTGGGCCTAAATGTTTTCTGGAATTCAAAGACAGGGATGTGCAATACAATGTGCTTCCCTTTCTGCGAACACACTGAAGACGCTGATACTGACTTTGAAAATAATGCAGTATCGGCGCCAATAATAGATTTGGGCCTAATGTCTTTTGTGCATTCAAATATACAGATTCAGAAAACAACTTTCTGCAGTGTAAAACACAAGTTGTCAACCATGGTGTATATATATATATATATATATATATATATATATATACACACATACACACACACACACACACACACACACATCTGTTTTCCAAATCCCCCCCCCCCCCTCGTCTATGGCCAGCATAGATAGGCTTCCGTGGTGCATGCCGTCATAGAATTCCGTTATGGTCCGTTTTAGCAGAATCCATAAAGGGATTCATAGTTAACCAGAACCCGAACCTTGTACCGCCAAACTTGAAAACACAAGTTCGCTCAACACTAATAGGAGACTGCCAGGGCGCCACATTACAACAATTAATGGGCGGTGCAAATGTAAAAACAATGTGCCTCGCAGCACTACACTTCTAAGTTTAATTTGCAAGGCTGGCTCCTCTCTCTGTGGTCTGTGTGGTACAATCTCAGCCCCAGCTCGTACTTCTGAGGGACAAGGGTGCTGCGCAACAATTTAATACCTGACAGACCAGAGCGATGCTCTTGTCTCAATCTCAGCAATGGCAACGCAATCAAACAAAAGCACTGTGGAGGCTGAGATCGCGGCGCTGGCGGCAGGAAACTCTTCGGCAGTGTTTACCAAGGAGCAGGCTTACCAGTGAGAGTAATGGGGAATGGTCTTTACACTGCTGAACGGATGCTGCATAAATCCTCCCTCCTCCTCAGGTTAGCGGTTCCTCTCACTTTCCCCTGCCCTAGTTGTCTCACTTTCCCTTCTGCTCCCCAGTCCCTAGTTGTCTCACTTTCCCTTCTGCTCCCCCAAGTGCCTCACTGTCCCCTCTGCTCCCCCAAGTGCCTCACTGTCCCCTCTGCTCCCCCAAGTGCCTCACTGTCCCCTCTGCTCCCCCAAGTGCCTCACTGTCCCCTCTGCTCCCAGTCCCGCCCCTCTGCTCCCCCAAGTGCCTCACTGTCCCCTCTGCTCCCCCAAGTGCCTCACTGTCCCCTCTGCTCCCCCAAGTGCCTCACTGTCCCCTCTGCTCCCCCAAGTGCCTCACTGTCCCCTCTGCTCCCCCAAGTGCCTCACTGTCCCCTCTGCTCCCCAAGTGCCTCACTGTCCCCTCTGCTCCCCCAAGTGCCTCACTGTCCCCTCTGCTCCCCCAAGTGCCTCACTGTCCCCTCTGCTCCCCAAGTGCCTCACTGTCCCCTCTGCTCCCCCAAGTGCCTCACTGTCCCTCTGCTCCCCCAAGTGCCTCACTGTCCCCTCTGCTCCCCCAAGTGCCTCACTGTCCCCTCTGCTCCCCCAAGGGCATCACTGTCCCCTCTGCTCCCCCAAGGGCATCACTGTCCCCTCTGCTCCCCCAAGTGCCTCACTGTCCCCTCTGCTCCCCCAAGGGCATCACTGTCCCCTATGCTTCCCTTAAGTGCCTTACTGTCCCCTCTGCTCCCCTAAGTTCCTCACTGTCCCCTATTCTCCCCCAAGTGCCTCACTGCCCCTTCTGCTCCCCCTGCCCCAAGTGCCTCACTGCCCCTTCTTGCAGTCAGTGGATGGGAACATTTTTGGTTGAATCCAGAGGCTGAAAGTCTGTAATGAAATAAGGAAGGGATCCAAAAGAAGAAAGTTTGGCTTAAAGAACAGCACCAAACAGTGCTCCAGACTAAAAAAAATAACCAGGAGCCATTGGCTCCTAAACTGAAAAATTTAGGAGCCAAATTAAATCTTTAGTCGCCAAATTTAAAATGCATATAATTATGATTAAAAAAAGGACTTGGAGGAGAAGATGAGACGCAGGTCACAGTAGTGAGCCAGCACTACATATAGGAGAATACAGCACCACATACCTCTTACATCCAGTGACATCTCCTGTCATGTAGACCTTCTCTTTCCTTTTCTCCTCCATTTGACCCAGACCGCCGTGACTAATTCTTCAGCCGTATCTCGCCTCTACAGAGTTTGTTACACAGACACGTTAGATTTCTCAATTTTCCCATCAACCTCCCCATCCTAGTGCCCCGACAGTGTCATCCTGCTTCCACTCCCAATATTGTGCCCATTGCCCCTCACCTACTGTGTCCTTCTCCCATACCATGTAGATTGTAAGCCCTCACGGGCAGGGCCCTCTCTCCTTCTGTACCAGTTTGTAACTTGTCTTGTTTATGCTTAGTGCAATTGTCTGTATTATGTATGTATACCCCTTTTCATATGTACAGCGCTATGGAATAAATGGCGCTTTAATAATAAATAAATTGCTCCCCAATGCCCCAGGTAGTATACTGCTGAAAAAAATAGTGACCCAGTAGATAAAATGTCCCTATAGTCAGTGTCTACAGCTATTATAAATGCCCCCTAGAGTGCCCCCAGTAATAATAATAAAACCCTAGATTGTGCTGCAGGTAATAATGCCTGTATAGTGTCCCCATAAATAATGTCCCCAAATATGTCCCTGTAATAGAAATGCCCCTACAGTGCCTACCCAATAGTAATTTCCCCCCACACTGCCCCTATAGTAGTCATTTTCCCCCACACTGCCCCCACAGTAGTAATTTCCCCCACACTGCCCCCACATAGTAATTTCCCCCCACACTGCCCTCACAGTAGTAATTTCCCACCACACTGCCCCCACAATAGCAATTTCCCTTATACTTCCCCCACAGTAGTAATTTTCCCTACACGGCCCGACAATAGTAATATGCCCCGCACTGCCTGCACATAGTAATTTTCTCACACACTGCCTCCACATTAGTAATATGCCCCCACAGTAGTAATTTCCCCCCAACACACTCCCCCCACATAGTAACCCCCCCCCCCACACACACACACACACTGCCCCCACAGTAATTTTCCCCCACACTGGTAATTCCCCCCACAGTAGGAATTTCCCCCCACACTGCCCCCATAATAGTAATTTCCCCCATACTGCCCCACAGTATTTTCCCTACACGGCCTGACAGTAGCAAAATGCCCCACACTGCCTCCACAGTAGTAATATGCCCCAAAGTTGTAATTTCCCCCCCTTTTGGCCAGAAATGTCCCCTAGTGCCCACCCTTCTAGCCAGTAACATCCCGCAGGTCCACCCTTCGGCCAGTAATGTGCCCCCCTTTCCAGCCAGTAATTTCCCCCAGTGCCCCCCTTTTCGGCCAGTAATGTCCCCCAGTGCCACCTTTCTGGCCAGTAATGTCCCCCAAGCCCCCCTTCTGGCCAGTACTGTGCCCCAGTGCCACCTTTCAGCCACTAATGTCTCCCAAAGCCCCCCTTCTGGCCAGTAATGTCCCCCAATACCCCCCTTCTGGCCAGTAATGTCCCCCAGTGCCCCTCTTCCAGCCAGTAATGTCCCCCAATGCCCCCCTTCTGACCAGTAATGTTCCCGAAAATCAAAAATCTTTTACTCACCTGTGTCCTTTCGCCGGCGCTCACTCGCTGCTGGTACGGCCCGGGATGGTGTGACGCAGATGCGGCATAGGCGGGCGCGATGACGTCATCATGCTCGCCTGCTCTGGGCTTTTACTACCACATAGGCCTCAAGCCTATGACGGCGTCGGGGCAAGGAGTTATGGGCTCCCGTGCCCCACCGCAATATTCAGCTGCATCGCTGTGGTCCAGTCGCAAATGGCAACTAGACTAAAAAGTCTTGTCGCCATCTGCAAATTTTAAGGCGCATTGGAAACCGTTTTGGTCGCCATCTGGAGCGCTGCCAAATTTAATAACTTCACGCCCAGCACTGTACATGTAAGGCGCTGGGCGGGTGTTTAAAGATGGCACCCGCTCCTGCTCGCGCCATAGCCGCGGGTGTGCTTCTTTTAGTAGACACCCGCGGCTCATGTCCGCAACCAGAAGTAATGCCGATCGCGGACACTCAATCCTGACCACGGCATCTGAGCGCGCTTAAACCGAAAGTGTGCACTTTCAGTTATGCTTCGGCTCCCCCGTGTTGTGATTGGAGGAGCCGAAGCGTGTATGCAGCAGCCCCTGTCTTTATGAATGACAGGAGGCTGCTGCATAGTATTTCCTATGGAGCCCTTGCCTGTAATAGGGCTCCATAGGAAAGCAGTAAAATCATCATAGAATCTATGATAATAGCAATCAGATGATTGATTGTTATAGTTCTCTATGGGAACTATAAAAAAGTGTAAAAAAAAAAAAAGTTTAAAAAAATATTAAAATTCTAAATCATCCTTCTTTTCCTAAAAAAATAAATAAATAAATACACATCATGGTTGTTGCGATGTGCGAAAAACGGCCATAGTATAAAAATATATTCCCCATACGGCTAACAGCAAAACAGTGTCCAAATGGCCGATTCGCCATTTTTGGTCGCTTAATTTTCTAGAAAAAGTGATCAAAAGTCATACACACCCCAGAATGGTATCAAGGAAAAGTTCAGATCGATCCGCAAAAAATGGCGACAAAATAATAAATCAGATTTTTTTTTTAAACTTTTTTATCACTATCAAAACACATGAAAAACTATACATATAAAAAGGTATCGCCGGATTTGTACTGACCTGTAGAATAAAAGTAACCGGTCAGTTTTATCGCACATTGAACGTCGTAAATAAAAAAAAATGTAAACTGTGGTGGAATTGCTTTTTTTTTTTTTCAATTTCCCCCCATTTGGAATTTTTTCCCCCCGCTTCCCACTACATCATATGCAATATTAAATGGTGGCGTTGTCCTGCGAAAAACAAGCCCTCATATGGCTATGTGAACAGACAAATAAAAAAAGTTATGGCTCTGGGAAGACAGGAAGCGCAAAACAAAAACAAACAAAAAAACTCTGGGCCTGAAAGGGTTAAATGCATGAATCCAGCCTGGGTTCTCATATGTGTGGCATAAGAACAGAACACCAGAATCGCCAGATGCAGCATATGTTGTACACTGCCCGCGCCTGACAAATCCCATTCACTAGAATCGGGGCTGTCAGGTACCAGGTATGAATACCAGCAATCTGCTGGACAAAAATGTTTTGCTGCATGCATGCGCCCGAATCTGGGAAAGAGGCTCCTGCTGGAACCTCCGACACAAATGTGAACCTATCCTAAAGCTGGCCATACACATTAGTCTTTTGTCAACCGAACCTGCTGAGAATGGCGGGTTCAGCTGACTCCGTACTGTAGGTGGAAAGGTCCCTGACAGAAATGAATATTTTTGTTCTCTAGGGAAATAACCCGCCTCTAGATGTGTCTGGAAGTACACATATGCTTAAAGTTGGCCAACCCCCCCATTCCCCCTGCATCTGATGTCTAAAACTTTGTGATCTTGGTAGTACATCAATCTTCTTACACCGCTTTGCTGCTATATAATCCCGTGCCAATTCATATCCCATTATCAAAGCGTATGGGAGATCATAAATTCTTCTGTTTTAGTTATGAAGCAAACCACTGTCAGACAAAATAATCACCCTGGTATAAAGACTGCCAGATGTAGGTCTGGTGATCTGCTTTCTAGCTGTGGCAGTTCCTTGTGTCCATGTCATGCCTGCGCTGTGCGGGTGCTGCACGGTGATGAGCCGTGTGCACGCTCAATGGCACATAGATACACAATGATAAGAATAACCCTGACTTCCTTTCCCATGGTAGATAAGGCAGCTTCCATGGGGTCCTTTTCCCAACCACTTCCTCTGCCTGACAGAAGACAAGAATGATTGCTATCCATTAACTGAACAAATGGGATGGAAGTGCATACCCCAAATATAGGCCATTTGGTGGCGGCTCCTACACCTGTCCACCTGCCCTTTCACATATTTGATAAATGCTCTTTGCTACAAAATTAACTTGGGGAAAACAAGTCACATAAGAGAATACAATAGATACTGACAACAAGGACTGGGGAGTTGTCAGTTCACAATAGGGTGTTCTCTATTGTCTCAGACAAGTCTTTATCAAACTTTCCTACACAGTGTAAACAGGCAGTCAAAGTTTCTAACAGATGAGCCTACTGTCACCGGGGTCATTCCTCCCCACTGTCATAATGAAGAAGACCTCTCTCTTTCCAGTACTTCTATAACAGTTGGGCAGTGGTTAATGAGACAATCCAGTCAACATTACCTCTTAAGCATAGGTCACATTGGTGATGTTTGTGATTGATGACCACTTCTGATTTCTAGACCACAAGGACATCTATAAAGTGCTAAAACCCCTCTGGTAATTCTGAGATTTCTGCTACAAAAAAATCTGACAACAGTCAGGATTTAGGGGAGCAGATAAATGTTACAATTCAAACTTAACAATTGATATTAGACGACAATCGGATAGCGTAAATGTATATAGCAATTAAACAATAAAAAAAAAAAAAAAAAAATCATCGCTTAGAAAATAGTTTATGCAAACAGATAAATTACTGTCATTATTGATGTTTTATGTAAACTGTACTGTCCCAGCTAATGGTGTCTCAACTAGAATTTAATTGTATTTTTTTCTTTTATATTTGTTTACCACTATGTTTAGTTTACCTTGCTGCCATCTAGTGGCCATTGTTATATTTGGTTTAAGTAAGTTATCTATGGTTGTAATTAATTATGTCCTTTATATTGTAACAACTCCTCATCTTGTGAGTTCACATCCTGTGTTCTTCAGTCTTTTCCTGTTTGTCAGACATGCATTACAGAGCCAGAGAGAGAATTAGCAAAGGTCCACTAAATCAGTGACACTATTCTTAGAAAGTTGTGTCACTTCTTTTCACATACATGTATGACACATCACAAGATATATTTAACTGTACCAAGGCAACTAATGTAAAAAATTACACAAGCCATCTTGATTAAAAATGCTCTGCTTTGTGACTACAGGTCTTATGCAGACCTACATAGTAACAGACAACAAAGTGTATGTAGTCTGATCCTGCAAATATACTCTTTTTCTTTCTTTATCTACATTTTGGTAATATAGGTTCAGCAAGTTAGTAAGAAGTAGGAGACAGTTGGAAGGGAGTATGATTGCGGAATCAGACTACACAAAGGTTGTTTGTAGTCCGTTATCATGAGGATGGGTAGGTCTGCAAAAAAGCTGTTGACAAAGTTGCTTTATTTTAATTATAAATATCCTCAACCAGTACATTCTTTGGGAAGGTGCACATACCTTTTAAGCTTTTAAATTATGTAAACTAAAACATTTACAAATAATAAGGGCAACCTTACCACTAGTCAACTCCTTTTTAAAACAAATTCTGTGCTGTACTACTCTTCAGACCAACAACCTTCTCCTAGCCAGCACATTTATGGAGGTCCTTGTTTGTGATGTCGAGCAGTTAAATGCTGCTGGTCTCCATATGTTTAGTATCCTCCATGCAGGAGCAATAGAGGAAATGCTACAAAATAGAAGACATCGATCATATGACCTGTCAAGACAACGCTCTTAACTGATGAAAGCCAGTAACAGTCAATTAGGAAGAACTGTCAGTTCAGCCAATGAGATAAATCCAACAACACATATGTTTCTCCAGTTTATATCTTAGCCCAAATAAATCACCCCCAATACAAACTCAGCGGTTCTGAGGCTGACACAAGTACCTCGCAATGCTGGGGTCCTGCACGTATATTCTCCAGACATACTGATAGGGAAATTATATTGTGCACTCCACCAGAGACAGCTGTGGAATATGTTGGTGCTATGTAATGTGGGGTTTTGCTCTGGTAGATAGGGTAAGCGGACACAGTAGCCTCCACAAGAGGCTTCATTATTGCCTCCATTTTGTCGAGGGTCACGGGTTGAAATTTAGCGGGTTTAATGCAAGACATACAACCGTGCTCGGAGAAAAAATTTAAAACAACAATACTTCGGCGATCACGCCTGCCTCACTGCGCTTGCACGCATCCTCCACCAATTGTGGCGTTTCGCTCTGGTAGATAGGGTAAGCGGACGCAGTACAGAGGCAAAAGACAAGTTCTAAACGCAAAACTTCAGTGTTTATTCACACTTGAGGCAAATGCACAAAACAATGCGTTACTTTGCAGTCTTGGTGTTTATTTCACACACAATGGAAAGTACATCTTGGTGTTACTTCACACAAATTGGAAAGTTCATATAAGACAAGTCACCTTGATGTCAGTTCTGCCTCCAGCAGTCCATGGCAGGCTTTAGGGGCCCTGTTTCCTCAGCCCCTGGGTCTCAGCCCTCCAATCTGGCACCAAGCCTCAGTTCCCAACACAGAGATCCTGGTGCTGAGCCCAGCTGCCTATTTAAGGACAGCCAGGTGCTGCCAAAAACCTGGAATGACATTTCAAATTCAGTCCAGTATTTGACCCCACCTAGCTGCAAATCAGCCCAGCAGCACATGCTGGGAGGAAAATACCTGTTTTCCCAGACCATTCCCCTCACTGTGTCACAGTAAGTAAAATAAAAACTAAAATAGAGCAGGAAGCAAAGAAACGACATGGCAAGATCTACAGATGTGAACAGATGTCAAAAGCTCACCTTTGATGTTGCTGCGGAGCTGTGCCTGTGGGTTGGTGTTGCCCAGTGCCATGGGGGCTTAGTTTGACAGTAGGGGTGTTGTTGGACTGCTGGGTCGCACCTCTGGCTGGCGTGGTGTTGCAGTGATGGCGGTTGCCATGTAGTGCTGCACGAATTTAGTGTAGGTACCCACTCAGAGGCAACCTAGGTGTGGTGAGGGGGCCAAAGCATTTTGATCCAAACTTTTACTAATGCCATGTGGATTAGGGTTTGGCATACTATTATTTACACTGAGAAGCGATATGAATTGTGCTGTGAAATCAATTATAGATCAATGCATAGCATGGGGATGTGAGGGCCATGCTTTTTTCTCTTTAATTTGTGATTTTGCATACTTGTCAATACTTTTCGAAAGTGGCAATAAAGGCATAAGGGTTTAGCAGGTAGAGTGGGGCATAAATCATATCTGAGGTAGATATGGTTTTCTGGCACACGGACTGATGCACCAAATTTATTAAGATTTGTCAGCTTCTTAATAAATTTGGCACACTTCACTCCAATAGACTGTACACTAAAACTGGCATAGGATCTTTGCTTCTTCAAGTGCGGCTCTAGCTCTGGAGCCGGTAAGCAGTAAGGCCACCTCACTCTCCACCCCATGCTCAGATCTATTTTTCCGATCGGGCACTGTTGCTACTTTGCAGGTCCAGCTCACGTTCCACTACGTCCTGATGCACACAGTGTGAGAACGTAGTACGTGGAGACACGCACTATGACCCGACGTTGTGCTCATCAGGTCACAGTGGAGAGCGTGTCAGAACTGAAGAGTAGCAGGTGCCCGAGCAGGAGCCCAGTGCCTGATCAGAAGAGGGAAGAGATTTTTTTTTAATTATAGGTCTAAGCATGGGAGGTTCTGATCTGAGTATGGAGGTGGGTGTCCTGATCTGGGCAATGGGGGTCTGATCTGAGCATGAGGGTCTAATCTGAGCATGAGGGTCTAATCTGAGCATGAGGGTCTAATCTGAGCATGAGGGTCTAATCTGAGCATGAGGGTCTAATCTGAGCATGAGGGTCTAATCTGAGCATGAGGGTCTAATCTGAGCATGAGGGTCTAATCTGAGCATGAGGGTCTAATCTGAGCATGAGGGTCTAATCTGAGCATGAGGGTCTAATCTGAGCATGAGGGTCTAATCTGAGCATGAGGGTCTAATCTGAGCATGGGGGGGGGAACAGAATGGGGGGGGGGGGGTAATGAGAATGGGGGGGTAACTGAGAATGGGGGGGGGGAACTGAGAATGGGGGGGGGAACTGAGAATGGGGGGGGGAACTGAGAATGGGGGGGGACTGAGAATGGGGGGGGGGACTGAGAATGGGGGGGGGACTGAGAATGGGGGGGGGGAACTGAGAATGGGGGGGGGGACTGAGAATGGGGGGGGACTGAGAATGGGGGGGGGGGGACTGAGAATGGGGGGGGGGGAACTGAGAATGGGGGGGGGGGACTGAGAATGGGGGGGGGACTGAGAATGGGGGGGGGGACTGAGAATGGGGGGGGGACTGAGAATGGGGGGGACTGAGAATGGGGGGGGACTGAGAATGGGGGGGGGGACTGAGAATGGGGGGGACTGAGAATGGGGGGGACTGAGAATGGGGGGGGACTGAGAATGGGGGGGGGCTGAGAATGGGGGGGGAACTGAGAATGGGGGGGGAACTGAGAATGGGGGGGGGGAACTGAGAATGGGGGGGGACTGAGAATGGGGGGGGAACTGAGAATGGGGTGGGGACTGAGAATGGGGGGGTCTTGTTTGAGCATGGGTCTGTCGATATGGTCCATGCAGGACTCATCTGCAGATCTAGACTAATAGAGTATATACAATTATATCATTTTCTAATAGCCCAAATGGAAGTTCCTTTCCATTTCTGCATCTGTCTCGAAATCTGCAATGGTGGTGGGCGGTGAAAGACATTTGATCTCTGGGGAGGAAGCATGAGGTCATCGACCAGCACCAGGAGAAAGCCCCCGTTGTGAATGAACTATGTCCCCCTCTCAGTCTGGGTATGTCTCTATTAACAGCGCCAAATAATGCACATAATTAGAATTATCCCCCCCCCCATAAATAACATTAAACATTTTGTAGAACACTTCCCTGACAATGAGGCGGGTATGGCAGCTGCCCACCAAACAATGCCAATGCAACTCCTCAATGCCAAGAAGGGGCATTTCTTGGAGATATTAAACAGTGAAGGCGAGAGCGGTGACTTCTTGGCTGCACATGAGTTAAAGGTTGGAGAGAGAAATCACACGCTATTTAAGTGCTGTGTGAGAAAGGAAGGGCTGTCGGAGCTCATTAGTTGTCAGAACTAACAATACGGAGCTGACAATGAAGGTAATTTGGAGCCTTTTGGCCATTAATCATTTTCCTGACAGGCCTGACTGGAGCATGGAGCCTCTGCTCAGTTTAGGGTTACATGTGTGTCTGTTTATACATGTGCATGACTGATGCCGCTTCTCATGTCAGGGAGGAAAAAAAGCCTCATTAGTCAGGAATTCGGCACCCTCAAGTGGAATCGGTGACAAGGTCCAACAGTTGCCTCGGATGTCACAGCCATACGCAGACAGCAGCACAACTTAAAAGGCGAACAATACATATGAAAACACCATTAAATAATAGGATGAGTGACACATTCTACCAGGCCAATCGCTTATACGTCGCGGTCTTATACAAGCGGGAACGCACAAGTCGGTGTCAGTAAATAATGATAAATTGCTGAGTAATATGCTTATATTAAGGTGGCATTACTCGGCGGACCACAGCGAGATGTGTAGGATCTGTCCTGCAAACCGCTCTTGACACCGGCAATATCGAACACCTGGCTTTAAATACAATGCGCGGCAAGGTTTATTAGCGCAGCTATTTATTTGCAGAGTGGTTTTTTTGTTTTTTTTCCACGGGGATTTAAACACAAACCTCGGCCTGTCAATGAGTTTGCACATTATACCGTATGTAAAACAAACCAACTGTAAATGCGCCAGCAGGCGACATTGTTAATGCAGGCTTCTCGCATTATTTCAATCACAAAAGTCTAAAGGCATGGTTTACATTTAGGAGACTAATGATTCCTACGCTGCTAAATAATGCAAGGTACTCAAATTCTCAAGGCCAATTCAAGCATTAATCATCCGCGGGGAGGGGGGGGGGTGTTTCCCTAAAAATATACTTACTGTAAGTCTTAGAGAGGTTACATACAAACAGCAGTGTGGTTTATGGGCATTTTCCATGCACATTTTGCTCTATTTCTGCACCAAATCCGTACAAATACATGCAGATTTTGACAGGGGTCAAATCCCCTCTGAAAGGCCTCAAGAACTCGACCATGCACAAATCACGGATCCGAAAAGATAGAAACCGTCTGTGTGTCATCCGCATATTTGTTTTGCAAACCAATTGACTTTAATGGGTCCATGGACTGAATTTTGCAGACCAGAATATGACGTGTTCTATAAATTGCATAGTGGACACCCGGATGGGGACTACACACGAAAGACTGTGCAAACAACTGACGTGCTGCGGATTTCAAAATGCACGCTTAGGGGTTAATTTTTGCAAGTAAAAAAAAAGGCACTGTATACATGAGATTTACAAAAACTGTCCGTAATATGCATTGTGTGCACATAACCCCAAGGGATGTGCACACAATGCTGATTGATATGCAGAAAATCTGCATTAGAAACGCACAAACATGCTAAAAAACACACATAAATCCGCACAATTTATGGTGGTTTTGTGCATTTTTTTAAGGCACATCAAAACCCACACCAAATTACCTATATGCCACAGAAACAATTGACATGCTGCAAATTTTAGAAGCCACATCACAGGTCAACCTCTATGCGTACAAAATTCGCTAAATGTATATGACATTTGGAAATGCGCTGGGCTCAAAACTGCACATAATATGCATCGTGTGCATATACCCTTAGGATTCAGCCTGCAAGGACTAATTTGGGGGACCATGGCTTCAAGGGCAAATTTTGTATATACAATGCATTCTTCAGACCCTTTCACTTACATGCTGCGGCCTTGTGCTAAAATAATATAAAAAATTTAAAAAATCTAGTTTTCCCCATCATTCTGCACTCAGTACCCCATAATGACATGAATTTTTTGCTAATTTATTAAAAAGGAAAAACAAAAATGTTGCATGGATATACTGTATGACATTGTGCAAGATGTTTTTTTTATCTTTTTTCTGTGATTTATGATTAGTTTGTAGTATACACTTGTCACCTTCAAGTGTGAATGTGCTCCTATTATCTGGGGAGTAGCATTCTTGTGCACTTTTGCCCCACCTATCCCACAGGCAACCTTGATTAGGGGGTACATATAGCTGTGGGGGCTGCTCCTCTCATCAGTTGCTGGGTGCACACAGGGGTGACTAGGAGCAGCACACTATATGTGCAGGGTCTGCTCTCCTGAATGTAGATGCCCAACGGCATAGATAGGTTTAGAGTAGGACCTGTCTGACTGAGGGTACTTTCACATTAGCATCGCTGGATTCCGGCAGAACTGCCTGCCAGATTTGACAATCTGTATGCAAACGGATACCATTTTGTAGATGGATCCGGATCCGTCTCACAAATGTATTGCAATACCGGATCCGTCTTTCCGGTTGTCAACCGGAAAAACGGATCCGGTATTTATCTTTTTCACATTTTTAAAGGTCTGCGCATGCAAAACCAGATCCGTTTTTCCAGAACACTTAGGGCCGGATCCGGCATTAATGCATTTCAATGTAAAATAATGCCGGATCCAGCATTCCGGCAAGTGTTCCGGAATTTTGGACGTGAACTGAAGACATCCCGATGCATACTGAACGGATTGCTCTCCATTCAGAATGCATTAGGATAAAACTGATCCGTTTTTTTTTCAGTATTGAGCCCCTAGGATGGAACTCAATACCGGAAAAGAAAAACGTTAGTGTGAAAGTATCCTGAGACCACCTTGGCGCTGGTAGGCGGGCACAGATGTGTTTTGATCAAAATATATTGGCTGAGAGTCTCAGATTTTATCATATCAGAATGAGGGCTTAGTCCATATATATTGTTTGCATCGATTGTGTTAGAGCATTATTTTCAGCTTTTTTTATTTTATAGATGTAGCCATACGCATCTGCATATTCATTTATTACATCGTGCAGGATGTTGTGTATCTTTTTCTGTTATTGAAACAGTGAAAGGGTCTGAAGACTTTCCGAATGCATTGTGTGTAAATATATAAAGAAACAAGGGCAGCACAGCAAAAATAATGTGGCTGTGTGCCAGTGACTGTGGGGGCGATCCACCCACCTTACTTACATAAAATGATAAATTCCACGGCACATCCCAAAAAAATGAGAGTTTTATTCACCAGAAATATAGCAACGTTTCAATCCACTCAGTGGGATCTTTCTCAAGCAATGGTTATCACCATTGCTTGAAAAAGATCCCACTGAGTGGGTCGAAACGTTGCTGTATTTCTGGTGAATAAAACTCACATTTTTTTGGGATGTGCCGTGGAATTTATCATATATATATATACACACACACACACATATTTAGTTCATACTAGCGCTAGAGATCTGGCGGCATGTTCCTTAGTGAAAAGGAATATATGAATATACTTTTCTTTTTTTATGGCAGAATGTTAACAGTAAAGCGCATGCATAGTGGAAGAATATCTGTGTGGATCCCTATGGAGGGGATTTATAGGGAGATTTATTTAAGGGGACTTCTGCTTCTCTAAGCGGAGTTTTATCACTGCATAATAAAAAGAATTGCAGCTTAAAGCGGTTGTATCCTGAGGTCATCAATATCGGATTGACAGGGGTCAGATATGCCGCCCCATACCAATCAGCTGTTTCAGTGTAGCTTCGGTCATGGAAGTCAACTCCAGAAATACACAGCTCCCCCCATTATGTGGTGGACAGAGCTGGTAACTGCAGAGCTTACTCCAACTGAAAATCTCCTGCAGAACACCTGATCGGTGGGGATGCAGAGTGGCATTCCTGAGGATAGGACACGTGCCCGAACGGCTGCTCCATTCATGTCAAGGGGGCTGCAGGGGGTACGGGGCCCTTATTCTTGTGATTGATGTGCGTTCCAGCGGTAGGACCCCCACCGATCTAATAGCTATGCCCTATTCTATGGATAGGGGATAACTTCTAATAATCGGAATGTGACCCATGGATTTTTGTAAGGCAAATCTGCGGCATAACACAGTTCCACCTAAGCAAACGATTTCATTTTTTTAAATCTCATCTACATGGTGTGGAAATTTTCTGCACATACTATAAATTGACACGTGGTGCAAATTTTGAAATCCGCAGCATGTCTTTGTACAGATTTCATCGTGGCCCTTGTCCATGGGTTTTCCCTTAGAATTAGACTACATCCACATGACAGTGAAAGAAGCCTTTAGTTGCCTTTCTGAGAAACAGACATTAAAAACGGTCTCCTTCAATGGTGTCAGTCCGTGAAAATTGAAAAAAATAGAACATATTCTATTTTCTGATGTCCGTTGTTAACTGACCGACAAAACAACAGCCGTCTGTATAACCCCATAGACTACCATTGTTCCTAAAACAGACGTATGATCGCCATTAAAAAAACGTTTTGCATGTCCGTTTTTCACTGTTGTGTCAATGTAACCTAAGGGTACGGCCACACGGTCAGGATTCCTGGTGCAGTTTTGAAAGCCAAAATCAGGAGTAGAGAAAGTATAAGGGTCCATTCACATGTCCGCAATTTCGGACCCATTCATTTCTATGGGGCAGCACGATGTGCTGCCCGGATCCGGAATTACGGATCCGCACTTCCGGGTCCGCAATTCCGTTCCCGAAAAAAATAGAACATGTCCTATTCTTGTCCGCAATTGCGGACAAGAATAGGCATTTTCTATTAAGTGCCGGCGATGTGCGGTCCGCAAAATGCAGAACGCACATCGCCGATGTCAGTGTTTTGCGGATCCATAAAACACACACAGACGTGTGAATGGACCCTTAAGGACAGATCCAACTTAATGTTTTTTGAATCCACTCCTGATTTTGGCCTCCAAAACTGCAACAGGAATCCTGACCGCGTGGCCGTACCCTAAGGCTAAATGCACACGATCAGGATTTGCGTGCGGAAAATCTGCACTGTAAGTCATGTACATTGTATTCTATGAGAATTAGAAATTCTCAATGCACACAATGCAGATTTTTTCTGCGCAGATTTTGACCTGCGGTGCGGATTTTAAAATCTGCAGCATATCAATTTATTTTAATTTTCCTGACCGGATTTTCTCTATTCACTTAGTAAAATCTGCATGCGGAAAATCTGCACCAAATCCGCACCAATTGATGCGGATTTGCCTGTGAACACCTGCGGATTTCAGAGCGGATTTTCCGCACATGAATACTAAACGTGTACCCTAAAGGTCCTTTTAATTTACATAGATCGATTATGTGTCAGACGGTCGGGGAAGAACATTTGTATAAACGCTTGTTCCAGATAATCTGACCGTGTAAAAGGTGCCAGCAATTACCTGATAAACGACCAAACGCTCATTCACCGGGGGATGGCATCTCACAAAATCCATGGAAAATCATCCTTCCTGCGCAGTACATTGTGGTGTATAGACAGCGATCTGCTGCACTGGTACAATTATTTTCTATGGGGACAATCGATCAGTGACTTGTTTGCTTGTCCCCATACAGTGGAGGTGACTGCAGCATGCAGACGCAGCAGTCACCTCCGCAGACGATCTGAGAGGGATCGGGAGCGTCTGACAGATAACTGGTCTGTGTAAGGGAGCCTTCACACTTGGCCGAAAATTTTGCCAGAAAATCCGTAACATCAAGACTTCCACAGTGTTACCCTATGGCAGACTGATTCTGCAGTGGAAAACGCTGCAGGAAATTCGGCGCAGATTCTGTTGCAGAATCAGTTTGCCATAGGATAACACGGAGGTATCTTGATGTTGCGGATTTTCTGGCAGAAGCTTTCTGCCACGTGTGAAGCCTCCCTAAAATAACATTTAGGGCTCATGCACACAACCGTATGTATTTTGAGCTCCGCAAAAACAGAGCCGCAAAAAATATGGATGACGTCTGTGTGCATTCCGTATTTCGCGAAACGGAACAGCTGGCCTCTTATAGAACAGTCCTATCCTTGTCCCTAATGCGGACAATAATGGGACATGAGACATTGGTTTATATTTTGGCCAAAGCATAGTAAGCCACTCACCGCGTCAAGGTCGTCCCATGAGTGGTCCCTAACTCTTGTTCCTACCCGTTCATGGGCCACGACAGCCACATAAAATCCAGGGAATGCAGGTCAGCATGCAAGCCAAGTACACTTTGCTTGTAACCCCGTCCGGTGCCATTACAGCTTTCATCGGATCCAGGGATGCAAGTACCAACATGCATGCTGAACCCACCATATACTTCTCCTGGAGCCAGATGGCTAATGGTAGGTTCTATACAAGCAGACTCAGTTTTATACTGACTTTAAAACCAGCCTCAAGGACAGATTAACTGGTCAGGTGTGCAATGACTCCAAGGAGATCGCCACGCCTCCAAACTGAGTCTGCTTGTATAGAACCTACCATTAGCCATCTGGCTCCAGGAGAAGTATATGGTGGGTTCAGCATGCATGTTGGTACTTGCATCCCTGGATCCGATGAAAGCTGTAATGGCACCGGACGGGGTTACAAGCAAAGTGTACTTGGCTTGCATGCTGACCTGCATTCCCTGGATTTTATGTGGCTGTCATGGCCCATGAACAGGTAGGAACAAGAGTTAGGGACCACTCATGGGACGACCTTGACGCGGTGAGTGGCTTACTATGCTTTGGCCAAAATATAAACCAATGTCTCGTCCAGCATGGAGGGCAGAGTGCTGGATGTAGTGTGCGATCACATTTGCATTTTCCGTTTGTATATGTATTTCGCCATAGTGATGTGCACCTACAGGCAGGTTGTGCTGACCCAACCCCTTATTTTTTTCTTTGTAATAATGGGACATGTTCTATTTTTTATTGCGGAACGGACATATGGAAACGGAATGCCCACGGAGTAACTTCCGTTTTTTTGGGCGGACCCATTGAAATGAATAGTTCCACATACAGTCCGCAAAAAAACGGAATGGACACGGAAAGAAAATACGTTCGTGTGCATGAGCCCTTAGACTCTATAGGAAATTTAAAAAAAAATGGAACAAAATCCAAGTAAAACAATGTGTGACTAAAAAAAGTCCACCTGAAAAAGATGCTGGTTACAAATCACATGCATTTCATGATGTTTATTAGAAGCCAAAAAAGCTTCCCCCCCCCCCCTCCAAAAAAACAAAAACAAAGTGTGTCAGCCCCGTGATATCATCCTCTATAAGATTTGTGGGAAAGGCTCTGGTAGCTTCCACTGGATTAGCAGAATGTGAGTGATTACGGGTATTAAAATAGAAAATCTCTTCCCCTCCACGGTACCGTCCAGCTGCCATATTTTCTGGCGGTGTATACTGCAGCGGGCGCTAGTACGTAGCGGTAATTGCTCTGCTAACATTACATGACACGGGGATGTAAGTGATAGCGCTTTGTCTATATTCATATACTCTTATCCAGGCCGTATCTAACAACACAGCAGACCTAACATGCCATTGCCTGCGTTAATGATCTCTATCACTCCCAACGTGTCACATTAGTTCAGCGCCTTCGGTCACCTCACATTACTAATTGCTCCTGCTGGTTCGGGTGGCTGTCCTGAGAGACAGTTCGGAAGTGCAGAATGACATTTTTATTTTAAATTAGACCGCTCTTTCAACATGTCTTCTAATCTATTTTCCGAGAAGACTATTAGTCTCTGTCTGTAAATTAGAAATTTCCACAAAATTTAGGAGCACAGCTATGATAAATAGACTAACTAAGGGTACTTTCACACTCGCGTTATTCTTTTCCGGTATTGAGTTCCGTCCTAGGGGCTCAATACCGGAAACAAACTGATCATTTTTACTAATGCATTCTGAATGGAGATCAATCCGTTCAGGATGCATCAGGATGTCTTCAGTTCAGTCAATGTACGGTTTTTGGATGGAGAAAATACCGCAGCATGATGTGGTATTTTCTCCGTCCAAAATTCCAAAACACTTGCCGGAATTCCGGATCATTATTTTCCATTGAAATGCATTAATGTCAGGTCCACCCCCCAAATATCAGCATTAATGTCAGGTCCAGCCCCAAATGTTCCGGAAAAACTGATCCGTTTTTCCGGATGACAACCGGAGAGGCGGATCCGGTATTGCAATGCATTTGTGAGACGGGTCCGCATCCACTATGTCCTGTGGGGAAAAAAATGGGGAGATTTGGGATACCCAAACACATTAAAAAGTTGGACAATCCTGCCAGGTTCTGCCATCTTTCACTGAATGTGTGTGCATGGCTGGTATATATAACATGTCTCCAGCAGGAGCCAGGCGGAGCGTGACATCTCCACCGCCCTTCCTTTTCCTGTGAATGGGCACTTATTAGACACCCGCCCTTTCACGGTTGAAGCAGGGCACTGCCAGGGCTCATACACATGTCTGATCGTCCCAGGAAACACAGTCCATGTGACTGTCACATCTCCCAGGCCGACTGTATCCTAGTGATTTCTTACAGTCCGTATCTGACTGAGGGACTATTGCAGTGTACTCACATGATGACTGGAATACACTGCAATAGCCCCACAATCAGATAGAGACTGGCTATATCATACATTACCATCCTTACCAACTTTTAGGTTGGTAAAATCAGGGCACCCAAAACCCAGGAATGCCCAGACTCCGCCCAGATCTGCTTGAAAATTTGGGCTGTCCAGGAAGAAAATGGGACGGACTAGCGATAACCCCACCCATTTTCATCCCTTTTCCTGACAATCAGGGACGTCCATGCAAAGGGGACAGTTGGCATCTATGCTTTGCTATGATACAGTCAGTTCAGATCAGGGGAGATGCAGCTGACACACGGACCAGGTTTCCTGGACCCATCACGGTTGTGTGCATGAGCCTTCCAGCAAATTGTGCCAATTACAACCCACAACTTATCGTTCTTTAGCATGGACGGGCAATGACAGCCAGTATCGATGCCATTGCTGTCTGAGGGAAACAGAAAGGCAAGACTCCAGTGGGTAAAAGGGTGCAAAAATTAGATCCCTGCGCAGTGCAAAAACAGATGAATCCAGACCTCTGCTGCACCATGCCGATGGTCAGAACTTGGCACAGGAAGCATGAATCAATGAACCCTTCCTGTCTTCCAATGAAGGTGGGTAATAGTGTGGGGGAGGTTGTCTTGGCACTCCCTGGGTCCTCTGATACCTGTGGATGGACATTTGTACAGTAGAGCTTATTTGAGTACTGTGGCCATCGAAGGTCATCCCTTCATGGCAGCTACTTAACCTATGGCAGAAGAACACTTTCAGCAGGACATACACCATACCACCAGGGTCTTATAGTCATGGTTTGCTTCCTGGAACATTAAAGGGGTTATCCAAATCTACTTACCTGGCTCCCCACTCCCTGCGCCGCTCCTTGTCCCAGCACCGCTGCAGCTGGTTCTCCCTGTGCGCGGATGAAAACATCTGGTGTCGGTGGGGGGGCTTGGTCAGCCAATGGCAGGTGGTGACGGGGACGAGCCCTCCCTAGCATCGTGGGTGCTAGAGAGGCTCATCCCCGTCACTGCCTGCTATTGGCTGCTTCCCCCCCGACACCGGATGTTTTCATCTGCGCACTGGTAGAACCAGCTGCAGCGGTGCTGGGACCAGGAGCGGGAGGTTTATCAAACTGGTGTAAAGGAAAACTGGCTTAGTTGCCCCTTAACAGTATTGTAGGCCAGGTGATGCCTCTAGTATGCAGAGTACATGTGCGCAGTATTGTAGGCCAGGTGATGCCCCTCTGGGTTGCTGGAAAAGATATTCAAATTAGCTTTCCTAAAGCTATTTGACGCCAGCAGATGGAGCGTTGTCTAGCCTACAAAAGTATCAACTTGTCTCTATAACAGAAATAGTACCCCCCCCCCCTGAGTTTCCCTCTAAGGACTTGCAACTAGAAATGTTCTCATCTACTTTTTTCTGATTAAAGGCTTTTGTCCTGAAAGAACAATAATAGTTGCAGATGTGAGGCTGGCTTAGCTATTTTTCTAGCTTTGCTACATAAGCATGTTTAAAAACGCAGGAAGGCATCTCTGCTAATCCGCTGTGTGAAAATAATACAGCGCCCACATTGCTGATGTGTTCCTCTTAGGCCTCATGCACACGACCGTATGTCTTTTGCGGTCCGCAAAAAATATGGATGACGTCTGTGTGCATTCCGTATTTTGCGGAACGGAACAGCTGGCCCCTAATAGAACAGTCCTATCCTTGTCCGTAATGCGGACAATAGACATGTTCTATTTTTTTTAAATGAATGGCTCTGTATACGGTCCACAAAAAAAACGAACGGACACTGAAAGAAAATACATTTGTGTGCATGAGCCCTTACTGTTTACCTACTTGCATATACAACTTATATGTATTGTTGAGAGACACACATTTGTGTATAAGTGTCTCTCTCTCACTCATTTGCCGAAATAAATCACAAAAAAAATGTGGGTTAGTCTCAATCCCAACTTTTTGAAAAAATTCCGACCGAATCCCCAGCCGATACAACCATCGCTCATCCTTACCTGCAACATTAGCAGCACCACTAGGTGTCAGCACACAGGAAGTTATGAGGCGCGGTTATAAGTGGAGGTGAACAACACACAGCCACATCTCAGCAGTGGTGCCATATTGCTTAGTAGGCGGTATGCCAGTATTAAAATACATGGTAACGTGTCACAAATACGTGCGACTTGTCTGCAACTTGCTTTCGCACGACTATTTTAGAGCAACCAAAAGTGCAGGTTCCAGAACTCCCACCTATCGGAAGAACAGGGGTCCCCAGCACCTCCGCAGCCCAACACAATTAACGTGTGCACCCCCTCCCAGCCACGCTTCGCCCACTTTTTACAACAATGGCTAGTGTATTGGAAAGGAGCAAAATGTTGCAAGTTTTGCTGCAAACTGGGACTTCCGCCAAAGTTGGTGACTTTTCCACACCAGAAAACTGACAAAGAAGTTTAAAAGGGTTATCCCATAATTAATGTAAAAAATGAAAATCAGATATTATATTGTACATGCCAATCTGTTTCTTACAAAGCTAGAACCAGCCCTGTACCTCGCGTGGATCCAGAGATCTCCCCACCCATTGCTATGCTAGACTTTTATATCAAGCTGAAAGCTCAAGGGGAGTGTCCTTTCTGCTGCAGCTAAGGGGGCGTGTCTTTTCTGCTGGAGCTCTCTCCCTATCACAGCTCAGGAGGCAGTTGAAGGATGAAATTGAGCATGTGCGGCCTTCTCAGTGAGCAGAATAAAGAAATAAAAAAAATAAAAAATAAAAAACACAGCAGGTGGCGCTATACAGATACATTTTATTGAATAGCTCAGTGGCTATAATACATTTTTTAAAGAGTAACTAAACCTTTGAATGAAATTTTAATATAATGTCCCTAATGCCCTAATAAAACTTTTTCCAATATACTTTATTTATTAACTCCTTCTGCCCCGGGCCAGTTTTCTCTCTACTGCCCAGGCCATTTTTTGCAAATCTGAAATGTGTCACTTTATGTGGTAATAGCTTTGGAACACTTTTACTTATCCAAGGCATTCTGAGACTGTTTTCTCGTGACACATTGTATTTCATGATAGTCATAAATTTGCGTCAATATATTTCACCTTTGTGAAAAATCCCAAATTTACCAAAAATTTTGAAATATTCCTAAATTTTCAAATTTAATTTCCTCTACTTTTATAATAGATAGTGATACCTCATATAATAGTAATTACTTTACATTCCCCATATGTCTACTTCATGTTTGGATCATTTTGAAAATGACATTTTATTTTTTGGGGATGTTAGAAGAAATCTTTTCAGAAATTTTCCAAAACCCACTTTTTAAGGACCAGTTCAGGTCTGAAGTCCCTTTGTGGGGCTTACATAATAGAAACCACCCAAAAATGACCCAATTTTAGAAACTACAACCCTCAAGGTATTCAAAACAGATTTTACTAACTTTGTTAACCCTTTAGGTGTTCCACAAGAATTAATGGAAAATGGAGAGGAAATTTCGGAATTTAACTTCTTTGGTAATCCATTTTTTCCAGTAGCAAAGCAAGGGTTAACAGCGAAACAAAACTCAATAGTTATTACGCTGATTCTGCAGTTTACAGAAACACCCCACATGTGGTCGTAAACTGTTGTATGGCCAAACGGCAGGGTGCAGAAGAAAAGGAACGCCATATGGTTTTTGGAAGGCAGATTTAGCTGAACTGGTTTTTAGATGCCATGTCCCATTTGAAGCCCCCCTGATGCATCCTTACAGTAGAAACTCTAAAAAGTGACCACATTTTGGAAACTACGGGATAAGGTGCCAGTTTTAGGCTCCATTCACACGTCCGCAAAATGGGTCCGCATCCTTTCCGCAATTTTGCGGAAAGGGTGCGGACCCATTCATTCTCTATGGGGACGGAATGGATGCGGACAGCACACAGTGTGCTGTCTGCAGCCGCAATTGCGGAGCGCAGCCCCTGATTTTGGGTCCGCAGCTCCGCAAAAAGATAGAGCATGTCCTATTCTTGTCCGCAGCTTGCGGACAAGAATAGGAATTTCTATGGGGGTGACGGGCTGGTGTGTTGCGGACCCGCAATTTGCGGGTCCGCAACACACCACGGACGTGTGAATGTAGCCTTATTGGTACTATTTCGGGGTACATATGATTTTTAATTGCTCTATATTATGTTTTTTGTGAGGCAAGGTAACCAAAAAATGGATGTTTTGGCACCGTTTTTATTTTTAACAACATTTATCTGACAGGGTAGATCATGCACTATTTTTATAGAGCAGGTTGTTACGGACGCAATGATATCAAATATGTCTACTTTCTATGATGTTTGTTTCAGTTTTACATAATTAAGTCTTTTTGAAAACAAAAATTAGGTTTTTGTATCTCCATTTTCTGAACGCCCTATTTATTTATTTTTTCTACCGTTTTTATTGGTACCATTTTTGGGTACATATGATTTATTGATCATTCATTATTACACTTTATGGGGCAAGGTGACCAAAAAATTGGTTATTTTGGCGCAGTTTTTATTTATTTTTACAGCGTTTACCTGAGGGATTAGGTCATGTGACTTTTTATAGAGCAGATCGTTCCGGACGTGGCAATACCTAATATGTCTACTTTTTATATTTATTTAAGTTTTACACAATAATAGCATTTTTGAAACCGAAATAATGATATTTTAGTATATCCATAGTCTGAGAGCCATAGCTTTTTTATTTTTTGACCGACTGTCTTAAGTAAGGTCTAATTTTTTTGTCAGTTTGATTGGTTCTATTTTGGGGGACATACGTCTTTTTGATCGCTTGGTGTTACAATTTTTGTGATGTAAACTGTGTTTTTTTACACAGTTTTTATTTTATTTTTTTACGGTGTTCACCTGAGGGGTTAGGTCATGTGATATTTTTATAGAGCTGGTTGTTACACCTAATATGTATACTTTTTTTTATTTATTTCACTTAAGCAAAATAAAAGTCTTGAAGCAAAAAATAATCATATTTTAGTGGTAGCTTTTTAATTTTTGACCGATTGACTTAAGTAGGATATCATTTTTTGCGGGATGAGGTGACGGTTTGATTGGTACTATTTTGGGGGGCATACGCCTTTTTGATCGTCTGCTGCTGCCATTTTTGTGATGTAAAGTGACAAAAATGGCTTTTTTTTTTACACATTTTTTATTTTTTACTGTCTTCATCTGAGGGGTTAGGTCATGTGATATTTTTATAGAGCTGGTTGTTACGGACGTGGCGTTATGTATTTCACTTTAGCACAATAATAGCAGTTTTGAAACAAAAAAATTATGTTTTAGGGTCTCCATGTTCTGAGAGCTATATTATTTTTTTTTGGGCGATTGTCTTAGGTAGGAGCTCATTTTTTGCGGGATGAGGTGACTGTTTTATTGATACCATTTTGTGGTACATATGCCTTTTTGGACGCTTGATGTTGTACATTTTGTGATGTAAGGTGACAAAAAAGGCTTTTTTTTGCACATTTTAATTATGGTTCTTATCGGACAAGGTAGATCATGCGATATATTTATAGAGCCGTTCATTACGGACACGGCGATACCAAATATATTGTTTTTTTTCTGTTTTTTTATTATAAAATAAGGGGAAAGGGGCTTTTTTATTTTTTTATTTACTTTATTTCTGATGTTCACTTTTGGGGGTCTTATCCCCTCTGCAATGCATTACAATACATCTGTATTGTAATGCATTGCCTGTTCGTGTATTACAGTGAGTAGTACACTAACAGGTTGCCTAGGAGACGCAGCCTAAGGCTGGATCTCCTCGGCACCAGTAGAAGGCAGGTCCCGATGCCGTGCAAGGCATTGGGCAGCCTCTGTACAGCATCAGGCTGCCTTCTGACACATCGAGTCCCCGCCACAGCAGCGCGGGGACTCGATGCCCTCCCTCACCCGACACAAACCCCAGCAGAGACCGTGGCATAGAAGGGGTTAATCCGCCGGCATCGGCTTTTACAGCGATGCCGGCGGATACAGCAGGGGCCTGGCTACCAGGGACTGTCGGGCCCCTGCAGTAACAGTGAGCGCACCGCTCCGGTGCCCGCCCGATCCCCATGACATACTATAACGTGAAATTGCAGGAACGCAGTGGCTTCCATGACGTAATAGTACGTCATGTGTCGGGAAGGGGTTAATGTTGTATTTTTCTTAGTGTTTTTACTACCTAAAGCGCACCATTCACTCTGCGCTTAAAATTCAGTTCTCTGGACACCGCCGACAGCTCAGCGGTGTATGGAGTACGAGCTGTGAAATTTATGAATGGGGCACCAGCAGCAGTGAGTACAGGCAGGAGTGCACATTGCTGCTCCTGCCCGTGCTCCCTGGACGATTACTAACTCCTGGCATAGCACATGGGTACCCATGTACTATGCCAGGATTAGCTGAGCGGAGCGGGCTCCTGCTTCTGCCTGCTCCGCTAATGTAAGAGAACTGCATGTCAGCTCTTACCTTAGCGGAGCAGGCAGAAGCAGAAGCCCGCTCCGCTCAGCTAATCCTTTCATTCAGAAACTTCGCACTCTGTACACCACTGACAGAACTAAGTTTTAAGCGCACAGTAAATGGTGCGCTTTAGGTAGGAAAAACACTAAGAAAAACATTGATAAATAAAGTATATTGGAAAAAGTTTTTTTAGGGCATTAGGGACATCATATTAAAAGTTCATTCAAAGGTTTAGTTACTCTTTACTTACATAGGTATTCAGATCCAGGTGCTGGTTTGAATAAAGTAGAGTATTTTTCGTGGAACAACCCCTTAAAGGAATCTCCCCCATTCATTTCAGGCTACATGTTCTGTATTCAGGTTTTGCCATATACCCCTACTGCTGCATATATCTATAAGGACACAGGTCTTTGCGGCATCCTATTAATATAGTTGATAAAATGGTCTCCCCACATATACGGGCTGACGTATGCCTATTAGGGCACTCTTCTGGCAGAATTCTGTTAGAGCTCTATGGGCCTATTAGTTTTATATGTTGGAAGCATTTCCCATAAAAATCTTTAAATCAAATGTATAGATTTACATGATGTGAGTCCAGTCTCAGGGTGCTGCCGCACATCTAAAAACGCCTGACCTGTGCAGCATCAAGTTCAGGCTTTTTGTGGAGATTTGTGGGCATATACGGTGTTTGATCACAGGCGTTATTTAAGTATACGCTTCAATATAGAAGAGTGTGTACCCCACGCCTCTGTAGATCAGTGTGGGAAAAATACAATACAGACCAAAAGTTTGGACACACCTCCTCATTCAAAGAGTTTTCTTTATTTTCATGACTATGAAGGCATCAAAACTATGGATTAACACATGTGGAATTATATACATAACAAACAAGTGTGAAACAACTGAAAATATGTCATATTCTAGGTTCTTCAAAGTAGCCACCTTTTGCTTTGATTACTTCTTTGCACACTCTTGGCATTCTTTTGATGAGCTTCAAGAGGAAGTCCCCTGAAATGGTCTTCCAACAGTCTTGAAGGAGTTCCCAGAGATGCTTAGCACTTGTTGGCCCTTTTGCCTTCACTCTGCGGTCCAGCTCACCCCAAACCATCTCGATTGGGTTCAGGTCCGGTGACTGTGGAGGCCAGGTCATCTGGCGCAGCACCCCATCACTCTCCTTCATGGTCAAATAGCCCTTACTTTCAAAGTTTTCCCAATTTTTCGGCTGACTGACTGACCTTCATTTCTTAAAGTAATGATGGCCACTTGTTTTTCTTTACTTAGCTGCTTTTTTCTTGCCATAATACAAATTCAGTCTATTCAGTAGGACTATCAGCTGTGTATCCACCTGACTTCTCCTCAACGCAACTGATGGTCCCAACCCCATTTATAAGGCAAGAAATCCCACTTATTAAACCTGACAGGGCACACCTGTGAAGTGAAAACCATTTCAGGGGACTACCTCTTGAAGCTCATCAAGAGAATGCCAAGAGTGTGCAAAGCAGTAATCAAAGCAAAAGGTGGCTACTTTGAAGAACCTAGAATATGACATATTTTCAGTTGTTTCACACTTGTTTGTTATGTATATAATTCCACATGTGTTAATTCATAGTTTTGATGCCTTCAGTGTGAATCTACAATTTTCATAGTCATGAAAATAAAGAAAACTCTTTGAATGAGAAGGTGTGTCCAAACTTTTGGTCTGTACTGTATATATATACAAAAAAATGCCATTAGAAAACAAACACTAGCACTTTCTAGGGAAAAAAACTGGGACAAAAACACATCAGTAAATGAGAGAATACGGCCTCATGTACACAACCAAAATCCGCAGATCTGTAAAACACGGATACCTACTGTGTGCACCCTGCACTTTCCCGTCCCGTACTATTGTAGAAATGCCCATTCTTGTCCACAATACGGACAAGAATAGGATATGTTCAATGGGGGTCATTTGCTAAGCTGATATATTACTAAATTAGTTGCTATCTGCGACTTTGCCTCGCTCACACCAGTTCTAAAATAGTGGGCGTGGCGTGGGCAGGGACAGTCCGGCAAACCCGTCTCATTCACCATTTTCTATGGCTGCTTTAGGGGTAGAAAATGGTTAGGAAGCTGTCTTACCATTAAAACTGGCGCTGGATGCGCCGAAGTATGGAGAGGCCTCTGCCTCTTCATAACTTCGGCGGATCCAGCGGCAGCACAGGGCCTTTATTAAGACCGGCGTCTAAAATGGCGGTCTTAATAAATGTGCCCCTATATTTTTTTGCTAAGCCACGGAACAAGGAAAATTACTGTATTATTACACAATTATTTAAGGGTGTAAATAAATTGTAAAAGTACAAGTGCAAAAAAAAAAGATCACAAAGTAGGAATAAGAATTACGTGCTGACTCAGTAAATCAATTCAAGTTAAAAAAATTACCAGCAGTCGTCCATAAATCCTTGATAAAGTGCATACATTATATTAGAATCTACAGCCAGGTCCATATATATTTGGACAGAGACAACATTTTTCTAATCTTTGCTCTGTACATTACCACAATGGATTTTGAACACATTTCAGATGCAGGTAAAGTTCAGACTTTCAGCATTAATTCAGTCGGTTGAACAAAATGATTGCAGAAAAATGTGAGGAACTAAAGCATTTTTTAAACTCAATCCCTTCATTTCAGGGGTTCAAAAGTAATTGGACGAATTACATAATTGTAAATAAAGTGTTCATTTCTAATACTTGGTTGAAAACCCTTTGTTGGCGATGACTGCCTGAAGTCTTGACCTCATGGACATCCCCAGACGCTGGGTTTCCTCCTCTTTAATGCTCGGCCAGGCCTTTACTGCAGCGGTTTTCAGTTGCGGTTTGTTTGTGGTCTGTCTGTCTGAAGTTTAGTCTTTAACAAGTGAAATGCTCTATTGCAGGCATGCTCAACCTGCGGCCCTCCAGCTGTTGCAAAACTACAACTCCCAGCATGCCCGAACAGCCTACAGCAGGGCATTGTGGGAGTTGTAGTTTTACAACAGCTGGAGGGCCGCAGGTTGAGCATGCCTGCTCTATTGGGTTCAGATCAGGTAACTGACTCGGCCATTCTAGATTATTCCACTTTTTTACTTTAATAATCTCCTGGGTTGCTTTGGCTTTCTGTTTTGGGCCATTGTCCATCTGTATGATGAAACGCCGACCAATCAGTTTGGCTGGATTTGAGCGAAGTATGTCTCTGAAAACCCCAGAATTCATCTGGTTGCTTCTGTCCTGTGTCACATCATCAATATACACTAGGGACCCAGTGCCACTGGCAGCCATGCATGCCCAAGCCATCACACTGCCTCCGCCGTGTCTTACAGATGACGTGGCATGCTTTGGATCATGAGCTGTACCAGGCCTTCGCCACACTTTTTTCTTTCCATCATTCTGGTAGAGGTTGATCTTGGTTTCATCTGTCCAAAGAATGTTCTTCCAGAAGTATGCTGGTTTTTTAAGATTTTTTTTAGCAAAGTCCAATCTATCCTTCTTATTCTTGAGGCTGATGAGTGGCTTGCACCGTGCAGTGAACCCTCTGTATTTACTTTCATGCCGTCTTCTCTTTATGGTGGATTTGGCTAATGATACGTCTGTATCCTGGAGAGTGTTGTTCACCTGGTTGGCTGTTGTGAAGGGGTTTCTCTTCACCGTGGTAATTATTCTGCCATCATCCACCACTGTTGTCTTCTGTGGGCGTCCAGGTCTGTTTGCATTGTTGAGGTCACCAGTGCTTTCTTTCTTTCTCAGGATGCACCAAACTGTAGATTTTGCCGCTCCTAATAATGTAGCAATTTCTCGGATGGGTTTTTTCTGTTTTTGCAGGTGAAGGATGGCTTGTTTCACCTGCATGGAGGGCTCCTTTGACCTCATGTTTACTTCTCAGCAAAATCTTCAAAATGCAAGCACCGCACCTCACATCAACTCCAGGCCTTTTATGTGCTTAATTGAGCATGAAATAATGAAGGAATTGCCCACACCTGCCCATGAAACAGCCTTTGAGTCAATTGTCCAACTACTTTTGGTCCCTTTAAAAACAGGATGCCACATGTAAAGGAGCTGAAACTCCTAAGGCCCCTTTCACACGGGCAAGAATTCCGCGCGGGTGCAATGCGAGAGGTGAACGCATTGCAACCGCACTGAATCTGTACCCATTCACTCCAATGAGGCTGTGCACATGAGCGGTGATTTTCACGTATCACTTGTGCGTTGCGTGAAAATCGCAGCAAGCTCTATATTGTGCGTTTTTAACGCAACGCAAGCCCTATAGCAAGTGCGGATGCGGTGTAATTTTCACGCATGGTTGCTAGGAGACGTTCGGGATGGGGACCCGATCTTTATTATTTTCCCTTATAACATGGTTATAAGGGAAAATAATAGCATTCTTAATACAGAATGCTAAGTAAATTAGGGATGGAGGTAGGGATCGACCGATATTGATTTTTTAGGGCCGATACCGATAATTTGTGAACTTTCAGGCCGATAGCCGATAATTTATACCGATATTCTGGGAATTTTCATTTTTGAGAAGAAAAAAAATTCCTACACAAATCTGCTGAAAATTAATATGTTTATTGTTAATGTGTATTTTTTTTGTTTATTGTTAATGTGTATTTTTTTTTTTTTTATAAATCTTTTTCATTTATACTTAATATTTTTGTGTTTTTTTTTTTACTAACTTTTAGCCCCCTTAGGGACTAGAACCCTTGTCCTATTCCCCCTGATAGATCTCTATCAGGGTGAATAGGAGCTCACACTGTCCCTGCTGCTCTGTGCTTTGTGCACACAGCAGCAAGGTTACTGACTATGGCAGCCAGGGCTTCAATAGCGTCCTGGCTGCCATGGTAACCGATCGGAGCCCCAGGCTTACACAGCTGGGGCTCCGATCGGAGGAGCAGGGGAGAGGGGATCCTGTGGCCACTGCCACCAATGATTAATACTGGGGGGGGGGGGGTTGGGGTGGGGGGGCGCACTGCGCCACCAATGTTTTTACTATTGGCCGGGATTGGGATGGGGGGGTGGGGGGCGCACTGCGCCACCAATGATTAATACTGGGGGACTTGGGGGGGCGCACTGCGCCACCAATGAAGATAAGTCTCTCGATCATTCATATACAGGAGGCGGGAGCTGGCTGCAGAATCACATAGCCGGCTCCCGACCTCTATCAGCAGTAGCTGCGATCCGCGGCACCTGAGGAGTTAACTACCGCGGACCGCAGCTATTGCTCATAGAGGTCGGGAGCCGGCTATGTGATTCTGCAGCCAGCTCCCGCCTCCTGTATATGAATGAATGAAAGGCTTATCTTCATTGGTGGCGCAGCGGCCACAGCCCCTCCCCTCCTCTTATGTTCTATCCCCTCATTGGCGGCAGCGGCAGCAGCAGCACAGGGGGAGGAGACACTGCTTCCTTCTCCCCTGTGCTGCGGAGGGAACACAGAGAGCGCTGAGAGCAGCGCGATCTGTGTTCCCCATACGTTATCGGTATATCGGCAAAATAGATGCCGATACCGATAACGTTCAAAATCCTCAATATCGGCCGATAATATCGGCCAAACCGATAATCGGTCGATCCCTAGATGGAGGGGTTAAAAAATAAATAATTGAACTCGCCTCATCCACTTGTTCGCGCAGCCGGCTTGTCTTCTTTCTTCTTCTTTGAGGACCTGGGAGGAAAAGGACCTTTTAAAGGTGACGTCACTGTGCTCATCACATGAGTCCATCACATGGTCCGTCACCATGGTGATGGACCATGTGATGAGCGCAGCGATGTCACCAAATGTCCTTTTCCTCCCAGGTCCTCAAAGAAGAAGAAAGAAGACAAGCCGAGCTGCGCGAACAAGTGGATGAGGTGAGTTCAATAATTTATTTTATTTATTTTTTAACCCCTCCATCCCTAATTTACTTAGCATCCTGTATTAAGAATGCTATTATTTTCTCTTATAACCATGTTAAAATCTACACAACACCGATCCCAAACCCAAACTTCTGTGAAGAACACGTAGCAAAAAAATTGCGTTTACCCGCAACGCACCCGCATCTTGTCCGGGCCTCACACGCGCCCGTGTGAAAGAGGCCTAAACGCTTCATCCAATTTTGTGGATACCCTCAAATGAAAGCTAAAAGTCTGGACTTTATGTCCATGTTCATTATATAACTAAAACTTAATTATGTTTTAGTAAGGGTACATTTACACGACCGTATTTTTGGCTCTGCATCCGTTCCGCAATTTTGCGGAACGGGTGCGGACCCATTTATTTCAATGGGGCCACAAAAGATGCGGACAGCACACAATGTGCTGTCCTCATCCTTAGATCCGTTCCGTGGCCCCGCAAAAAAGATAGTGGACAAGAATAGGGCATGCTCTATCGCAGACAAGAATAGGCATTTCTATCATGGGGCCGGCTACATTCACACAGCCGGTATCCGCGTTTTGCGGATCCGCAATTTGCGGACCGCAAAACACATACGGTCGTGTGAATGTACCCTTAACAGGTAATAAAAACGAAATTTTTGTCAGTGTCCAAATATATATGGACCTAACTGTAAAAATACTGACTCGGCTGGGACATCCTGGACAGTGATGAGGACCCTGTAAGAACCTCAACCCATTTCGCTCATTTTGTATAACATAGCATATCCTATTTTTTTGCATTTGCACTTTTACTATTGATTTATGCTTTATACATTTACACACTTTTTTCCCCACAGTTTATTGCACAAATTCATTGCTAAATATCCAGCATAGAGAATAATCACGGGAAAAGACATCAATTAATAATTTTTATTGAAGTGACCCATATATGTGCTTTTTGATGTATTTAAATCTTATTAATAAAATAGTTTATTCTCGTTAATAAAATAAGATTTTGAACTATATTTTTCTATTATTATTAACCAAGGATTTTTTTAGGTGTTTTCTTTCCAGTGTATGTTTTTGGTTGTAATATCTAATTATAAGTGTTTAGCACATGGTGGGCTGTCTACATCTTAGAAATGAATGGGTCCACATCCGATCCACAATAAATATCGTTGTGTGCATGAGACCTGGGTGTTTTGGGTGTTTTTTGCGGTGTCTTTGCTCAGCAGAGTATTCTTCATGGGGCTTTTCCCCTATAGAAAAGATGTCAAAACTCCAAGATCTACAGCATCTACAAAAGACAGAAAATGCCACCTTATGAGCAAAAACAATGCAGGTGTGTCACCCTATCTTTAAAAAGAAAAAACACCAAAAAAACACCTAAAAAAAACAACAACATTGTTGACGAATACAGTCTGAGGCTACAGGGCCACTTAAAGGGGTTCATGCATGCTTTCCTGCCCGATCTGCCACGCTGAAGTAACTGTATAATGCCGAATAAATCCTATTTTATTAGTGGGACCCGCGCCCTCGTTGGGTGGTAGATGGTTGCCTCAGCAGATGCGGCTCTCCGTGCCCAATGTCAGCATGAGGGGGGGGGGGGGGGGGAGACTATGTCTGGACGAGCCTTTAGGCTAAATGCACACGATCAGGATTGGGTGCAGATTTTCTGTGCGGAAAATCCACACCGTAGGTTATGTACATTGTGTTCTAGGAGAACCCTTAATTCTCACGTACATGATGCAGATTTTTTTTCCGTGAGGATTTTTAAATCCGCAGCAGGTCAATTTATTTTATTTTTCCTGACCGGATTTTCTCCATTTACTTCAATGGGGAGAGTAAAATCTGCATGCGGAAATCCACACCAAATCCGCACGCAAATCCACATGTAAATCCGCACGAATGGATGCAGATTTCCACACAGATTTCCCTGTGAACCCCTGCGGATTTCAGAGTGGATTCTCCGCACATAAATCCTGAACGTGTGCATTGACCCTTGCACCCCTGCACCCGCGTCGCTACGGTTGCCGCTGCATCTCCTTAGCATGGCGTTTGACGCCAGGAAGGGTCGTCCCTATCGTGGTCTGCTATTGGCTGCATCAGAAGCGACGCGGGTGCTGGGGAGCGGGGTAAGTATGACCAGTATGGGGGGCCGGGCATTATAGGTCTTTGATAACCCCTGACTGGGAAAAGAGTTTGGTCGGTACTGGCCACAACTCTCTTCCCACAAATGGGCAAAAGGCAGACGGGTGGAGAACCCCTTTAGAAGCAGAGGGAAGCTGCCTGAGAGCTGCACTCACCATGCTACTTCTGTTATTACCTTTGGGAGAAAAAGCTGCACATTTCCAACCATGAGGACGTTTCTGTAATAGTCTACATTATATCCTCGGAACTGTTTTGCTAGAATTGCTGTTAAGCCTACACAATACCTTCTAAGCTCATTACACGAATGATGACATACATCCGTCTGCAGCCACGTCGTCCGTATTTCAGGCGCTTTTAATCACCTGTGACCGCCTTTGCACTGATAGACATGACTGTACATCACTCGGCGCCGGCTCACCTTCGTGGAGCAGGTTCCGCACGTGTACTCTGTAACCTACAGTCTACAGCACCACCTGCTGGTTACCTACCGGTACTGCGATCACCAACCCGCGCGCGCTGCGTGCCCACAACAAAGATGGCTGCTGCCTCAGCGGGACGCAGGCTGATGACGTGTCGGCGAGCGACTCCAGGAAGAAACTGAAGCAGGTGGAAGAGAAAGAAGCTTTGGATCACACAGATCAGCGTTGACCTGGAGGAGCAGTAAGGTCAGGCCTGGGGCTGCGTGTGTGACGCCATGTTGTAGGGCGAGAGATCTTTGGGGTTATGGGGTGCTCCTCTGTTCCTAAGGGCAGCATATGGCTGACTTATTGTTTAGTGTGGGGTCAGGCAAAGAGCAGGGCATGATTAAAGGGCATCTGTCATCAGATTTGTACCTATGACACTGTCTGACCTGTTACATGTGCACTTGGCAGCTGAAGGCCTCTGTGTTGGTCCCATGTTCATATGTGCCGGCATTACTGAGAAATATGGTGTTTTATTATATGCAAATGAACCTCTAGGAGCAACGGGGGCGTTGCCATTACACCTAGAGGCTCAGCGCTCTCTGCAACTGCTGTGCCCTCTGCACATTGACAGGACCAGGTGTGATGATGTTTTCACTGCCTGGTCCTGTCAAAGTGCAGAGGGCGCAGCGGTTGCAGAGAGAGCAGAGCCTCTAGGTGTAACGGCAACGCCCTCATTGCTCCTAGAGGCTCATTTGCATATATTAAAACACAATTTTTCTCAGAAGTGCGGGCACATATGGACATGGGACCATCACAGATGTCTTCAGCTGCCAAGCGCACATGTAACAGGTCAGCCAGTGTCATAGGTACAGATCTGCTGACAGATGCCCTTTACAGCTGGTCGGTGGGCATCGATGTCAGGGGAGATAAAGCTATGTGTACCCCAAGCTCCTGTAACTCAGTAGGACCTTTGTGTGATTCCACTTTGCTAGCGTGCTGACTTGTGCCAATGTGTGTAACCCAGGGTGGCCATGATAGGACCGCTGGCAAATGTCGTATCTGGCTGTAACTTCATTAGTCACCAATGACAGTCCCCAGAGAGATCCACGCAACTGTGACCGCAGCGTCTGCCTTTTCTACTAATGGAGACCACGTGAGGAAAAAATGTAATGCCAAAAGTGACAATGTAAGAAGGACATCATGCTCCATATGGTATGAAATGTGCTCCATACCTGGGGGTGCAGAAGTGTCACAGGTTGTGGACACGTCTCGTCGGGGGCAGTCTATGGGCACCATATGACACAAAGCTCCTTGCCATATGGCCCATGCATGTGGATCCCCTGGACTCCTACCGGAATAACACAGGAGATTATTCCAGCGCACGTCCTGTCACTGAGACTCTCTGCTGGGATTGCATGGTTTCTTGGGGAAACTGTAAGTAGAATCCCACAAGATGAGAAGAATGCGGGGCTATAGGAGCGCATGTTGTCTTAAAGGAAACCTGTCACCAGGATTTTGTACATAGAGCTGGGGACATGGGCTGCTAGATGGCTGCTAGCACATCCGCAATACCCAGTCCCCATAGCTCTGTGTGCTTTTATTGTGTTAAAAAACCGTTTTGATCAATATGCAAATGAACCTGATATGTGTCCTGTATCCGGAGATGAGTCCAGCGGAAAGGAGCCCAGCACCGCCCCGCGTCCTCCGAATCTCCTCCTTGCTGGCTGACGTCACAGAGCTGGAGCGCCGAAATCTTGCGATGTGCGAGCTAGCGCATGCGTAGTTCGTTCCCTGTGCTGATGCCAGCACAGGGAATGAACATGATGCCGACACTGCGCATGCGCTAGCTCGCGCATCGCGAGATTTCGGCGCTCCAGCTCTGTGACGTCAGCCGGCAAGGAGGAGATTCGGAGGGCGCGGGGCGGTGCTGCGCTCAGAAAATTGGACTCCTCTCCGGACACAGGACTCATATCAGGTCATTTGCATATTGATCAAAACGTTTTTTTAACACAATAAAAGCACACAGAGCTATGGGGACTGGGTATTACAGATGTGCTAGCGGCCATCTAGCAGCCCATGTCCCCAGCTCTATGCACAAAATCCTGGTGACAGGTTCCCTTTAATAGAGCTGCCACTGCACGCTGGATGGTACAGTTGTGGAGGCGATCACACGAGATCTGGGGAGTATCATGTGCCCAGTATAGACTGGGGTATCTTCATGTCTGATGTCAGATCCAGTGGAGATCAGAAATGGGACATTTTGAGGGTAGGTTCACACGGGTAAAACCTGCCTAGTAAAAAACAGTGGCAGATCTGTCCACTCCTCTGCCTCTGTGAGCAGCGAGTATTTGGCCGCTTAAATGCTGCCAAAAACCAGTAGCTATTTTAGCCCTTCCCCATTGACTTCAATGGGGAACACAGATAACATCCACTTCAAAGAAGTAACATGCCCTGGTGGTGTTTTACCCACTGAAGTCAATGGAAAGCTGCTTTTGGTGTTTTGATTGTAAATTACAGTGCGAAAAAATGTCAGTAGACGTCACACGTGTGAACTTCCCTTCAGTCTGCATTTCTTTTAATGTTTGTATATAAAAGGATGAGCTATCCTCGGCATAGGCTATCACTAGCTGATTGACGGGGGTCTAACACCTTGCACTCTTGCTGATCAGCTATCTGTCCTGAGGATAGCCGATCACTTTAAGGGGTTGCACCCGGACATATCCCCATGTTTACCCTGATATGAGCATCAGAGCGTTTCATGCTCTCATACTCTCCTTTGCCTTGCGCTGATTTGCGCGGCACAAAGGCATTTTACGGAGAGATCCGGTGACGTACCGGGCTCTTCATAGGAATTGCTGGGTGGAGGCCCAGCAGTGAACCCGGTGACATCACCTGCACTAATGGGCCGGCTTTAGCGCTAAAGCCCACCCATCAGAGCCGGGCTCACTGCTGGGCAGAAGCCTCTGCCTAGCAGTGTAATAATATAAACCAAAGAAAGCCCTTGTTCTGCGCAATACAGCACAGGGCAAAGGGAGAGCGTGGGAGCATGAAATGGGGGGGGGGGTGAAAATGGGGATATGTCCGGGTTAAGAGCTGAACCCCTTTAATAAAAGTTGCACGCGGTCCGCATCCAATCCTTTTTTTTTTTTGTGTATCACACGCAGATCCATTCATTTATGTGGCCACAAAAAATTGCGGACATCACATGATATTATCCGTGTGCTGTCCACATCCACGTGGCCGTGCTGCAAATGATAAAAATGTCCTATTGTCTGTTTTGTGGACAAGAATAGGCATAATGACAATGGAGCCTGTGAGAAGTGCAGGACGCACACGGTCAACATCCAAATTTTGTGGACCGCAGAATGGAAATGGCCGCGTGACTGTAGCCTTAATCTACAGAGCAAGTGACATCAGATGTACAAGATGCCACTAAAATGCTTTAAAAAGTCATACAAATTGCAGACATTTTTTACGCTGAAAAAACCGCCAGACCACATTTATGTGTGACGCGAGCATCAGGGTAAATTCACACTCGGAGGCTTAAGATCAGCTCTCGTCATCTGAATTGGGTTGTTTGCCAGCGAGCACATGGATTTCTGCAGGCCCTGAACAGTTCTAGAAATGTATCTGACTAAGGCCTCAAGCACACGGCAGTTGCGGTCCCCAATGCACGGGCAACATCCGTGCAGCAGGCCGAACCCATTAAACTTGAATGGGTCCGTGGTATGTCTGCACCGTGAAAAAATATGACACGTCATATTTTTTTGCAGTGCGGAACCACGGAAAGAAACACCACGGAAGCAGTCTGTAGTGCTTCCGGTGTTCCCTCCCGCATTTCTGGAATTGTGGACCCGTACAAGTGAATGGGTCCGCATCCGTGATGCGGGGTGCACGGGGCCAGCGGCCGTGGATTGCCGACCCGCCGTGTGCATGAGGCCTAATCTGCCGTGTGTGAATTCACCCTAAGGTTCTGTTCACATTGGTGTCATGGGTTCCAGGAACCACGGCAGATGTGATGAATCTGTCCTGCAACCATTCCTAAGGCTGCGTTCAGACCTGAGCGTACGGGATGGAGCGTTCTGTATGCGCGATTGTATGCGCGTTTACAGACGCAGCTCCGGAACAAGCGAACGCCCATTGTCGCGCGTTCCCGCTGAAGTCTATGGGCGGGAACGCGCAACAAGACGCCCCAAAGAAGCTCCTGTACTTCTTGGGGCGTCGGGCGTTTTACAGCGCGATCGTACGTGCTGTAAAACGCTCAGGTGAGAACCATGCCCATAGGGAAGCATTGGTTCTTGCCTGTTGAGGAACGCACTGTAAAACGCTCAGGTCTGAACCCAGCCTAAGGAATCTCATCGACCTGTAGCTCCGGAATAGCGCCTTAGGCTATGCTTGTCTGACGGTTAGACACCTGGCGTGACAGAATTGGGAGCAGAGCCTAACCTAACGGTACCGTTATACGAGGCGATGATCGGTGCGAGTCGTTTCTTGGTGTAGTGAGTGCCGATTATCATTCACAAAATCGTAATTTCGATCGCGTATTCCATAGTTTGTAAAGCAGACAGTTGAATTTGCACAAAGCTAATTTTTAGTGTCGTGCTTAAACACTCCCACGGTGTAATCGTGCTCGCAGTGAACGGTTCCTGTTTACACGTACAAAATCGTTAGCGTCCAAAGTTGATCTGTGTGCCCACACAAACGATTGAACCAACGAGAAATCTACCGATTGTCGCTCTATCATTCATTGCTTTAGCACTACTTGAAAATCGCGCAGTTTCATTTGATTTTACGGTAATTAACACGATAATCGGCTCGTGTAAACGTATCTTTACTATAGTTATCCAGAATACGTCTGATAATCCGGCACCGATCTGCTCATATCCGTTCACAATTAGGGCTCATGCACGCGGCCGTTAGTCGGCCGTTCCGTGCATTGGGGACCACAATTTGCAGTCCCCAATGCACGGGCAACATCCGTGCGGATGCCGCAGACGGATCCTGACCCATTCAACTTGAATGGGTCCATGGTCCGTCCGCACCGCAAAAATTGCTTGAATGGGTCCCATTTCATTAGTCCACATGTGTGGTGCACACAGCCAGTGCCCGTGTATTGCGGACCCACTGTTTGTGGGCCACTATATGGGCACGGCCGGGTAAAATGGCCGTGTACATGAGCCCATACAGGAACTGTATGGCAACTGCACAGAATTATTTTTAAACCCTTCACCGGAGGCTGTTTTATCAGGTCACCATTATTAAATGAGCCTAAATACGCCAGGGCGACACAGTGCGGACGAGCAGGGATGGCGGTGTTCGTCACCTCATTCATTCTCTATGCGATCGATGCAGACTGACGCCTCTGCTATTGATTTTTGGGGTTTTCTCAGCGTGTGGTTGAGATAAAGTAAAAGAATGAAATGTAAGGTAAATCCAGCTGCCGCGTCACTTTTAGCTTAACCCTTTCATTTAACGAGGCTCGGTGGGCTGTATATATGAGTGCAGCTTGGGGATGCCGTAGTTCGTTGCCTCTGGAGTCAAGAAATAAAGGCTGTACTTTCCATTAAGTTCTGGGAAAGCTGAGTGGTATCCACTATAGAGGATGTAAGGGCGGCCATGTTGGTTGTCCCCCAGCTTTACCAGACACCATTGTAACAGATCTGTTTAGTTATGTGCACGTATTGCTGGATTCAAGCTGGTAATGCACATTAAAGGGGTTCTCTGGGAATTAAGAAAGTAAAATTAATGAAAATACTTAAATATAACTATATTATACATTATATTCCCAAATGCCTTTCATTAGTTATAATGGCTCCTTTTGTCTGGGGAGCAATCATCAGGAGAAATAAAATGGCCGCTGTCCTATTAGTACACACAAAACCTGTCCTGATCACACATGAGGACAAGTTACTTCATGACACTGAGGTAAAGAGCTGCCTCATCCTCCTCTCTGCTCTGCTTGTCAGGGATTATGATCCTGAATACAGATGATAAAATCTTCAGCTTAATCTCTGTAGGAATAGAGTTCATTAGGAGACCTGAAGTACAGAGAGGATAGTGGGGGTGTAGATAATGGTCAGTAGCACTTGTATACAGTCTCCATTACCACAGCCCCACATTACCTGTCCTGTCCATCCTCTCTGTACTTCATGTCTCCTCATGAACTCCATTCCTACAGAGATTCAGTTAAATATCATATTAAACTGTAGTCAGGATCATAATCCCTGACAAGTAGAGCAGAGAGGCGGATGAGGCAGCTCTTCACCTCAGTGTTGTGACGTAGGCTGAGAAGTAACTTCTCCCACTGTGTGATCAGGACAGGTTTTGTGTGTAGTAATAGGACAGTGGCCATTTTATTTCCCCTGATTGTTCCTCAGACAAAATGAGCTATTATAACTAATGAAAGGTATTTGGGATTATATTTATAATAAAGTAATATTTTAAGTATTTCAATTTTCTTAATTCCTGGAGAACCCCTTTAAGTGAATGTGGCTAGACTTGCCAATTTTGTCAGGACTGGCCAACCATCTAATGTATAGGAGAGAGGAAAGAAAGTGTGGCCTGTTGGATTCCAACATGCCTGATCCTTTGTTCTCAAGGGGAATAATCTGCTGCGACAATGTCTGCTGCAGATTATTCTGCTTTCCCTATTGAGAAAACATACATTCTCGGCTGAGGTAATGGCGGCCATATTCATATTCATCTAGCTTTCCCAGAAAGCGAATGAACAGGTACTGCTGGAATCGGCTGTCTGGTCAGGAGCAGTCCTTCTGGTGAGCAGTGGGGGTAGGACATGGCAGAGGTAAGAGCGCTGATCACTAGGGACAGCAAACATGGAGGGGGAGGTGTATAGAAAGCTGCCTCAGTGTATGTACGGTGAAGCTCAGGATAGTCTCTTATGTCTCTTTTACAGGACCCAGGAGGATGTCCCACATCGGAGCTCTAGCTGCCATTACAGTGGCATTCACTGCTGCTGCCCTGCTTTCATCCATACACAAGATAGAGGAAGGACACATCGGGGTCTATTATAGGTAAGAGGCATCTGCATTTACAGTCTCCACTTATGCACAGTAGGAGGTGGATATTACATGTGGTAACATAGTTTATAAGACTGAGAAAAAGACATTTGTCCATCCAGTTCGGCCTGTCATCCTGCAAGTTGATCCAGAGGAAGGCAAAAAACCCTGTGAGATAGAAGCCAATTTTTCTCACTTTAGGGGAAACCTCTTCCTTCCCGACTCCAATCAGAATAAGGCCCCATTCACACGTCCGCAATTTCGTTCCGCATTTTGCGGAACGGAATTGCAGACCCATTCATTTCTATGTGGCCGCACAACGTGTGGCGCGGACCCGCACTTCCGGGTCTGCATTTTCGTTTCCGAAAAAAATAGAACATATCCTATTAATGCCGGCAATGTGCGGTCTGCAAAATTCGGAACGCACATTGCCTGTGTGTGTGTTTTGCAGATCCGTGAATCTGCAAAACACATTACGGACGTGTGAATGGACCCTAACTCCCCAGATTAGCGACCCCTCTCTAGTAGCTATAGCCTGTAATATTATTAAGCTCCAGAAATACATCCAGGCCCCTCTTGAATTCCTTTATTGTACTCACCATCACCACCTCCTCAGGCAGAGAGTTCCATAGTCTCACTGCTCTTACCGTAAAGAATCCTCTTCTATGTTTGTGTACAAACCTTCTTTCCTCCAGACGCAGAGGATGTCCCCCTCGTCACAGTCACAGTCCTGGGGATAAATAGATTATATATTTATACATAGTAATTAGATCTCCCCTCAGTCGTCTTTTTTCTAAAGTGAATAACCCTAATTTTGATAATCTTTCAGGGTACTGTAGTTGCCCCATTCCAGTTATTAGTTTAGTTGCCCTCCTCTGGACCCTCTCCAGCTCTGCTATGTCTGCCTTGTTCACAGGAGCCCAGAACTGTACACAGTACTCCATGTGTGGTCTGACTAATGATTTGTAAAGTGGTAGGACTGTGTAGCATCTATGTCCCTTTTGATTCCACCCATTATCAGTGATGGCCAGCGAACACATTCGGGCTGCCATCTTAACTCGCAAGTCTGGCGATGCACAGGTAAGCCCTTGCCTGTGCCGCGAGCCGGTCTGAAATCAAATGCGGTCACTGGGAGCAGGCAGTTCCTAGAACAGCCGCCAGGGGCCTTTAACGGGCTGTTCTCGGAACTCCCTGCTCCCGGTGACCGCATTTGTTTCAGAGCGGCTCCCGGCACAGGTAAGGGCTTACCTGTGCATCGCCAGACTTGCGAGTTAAGATGGCAGCCCGAATGTGTTCGTTGGCGAACACTGTGAACTGGCCATCACTGCCCATTATCTTATTGGCAATCTTCTAACCGGTAACTTTGAGTTAGCCACTTCATTCTGATCCTCAGCTATGTCATGTGACCCACACACTGACTCTCCAAATGACACAAGGTTTTATGTGTGGACAGGAAGTCGGTCTCTCTATTCATTCCTATGGGAGCCTCGATGTGAGTATGATAGGAAGGACTTCCTGTTCGGCACCTAAGACGCTGTGTCATCTGGAGGGTCAGAGTGTCGGTCACATGACACAGCTGAGGATCAGAATGAAGTGGATAACTCCCAAGATTACTTTCACTACATTGTGTATATCATGTAACTTTCTAATGGGCCAGGGCATAGCAATTTTGTGGGAGTGCTTCTTTAAGACGTCTCCAGGCTGAAGCCCTGTTGCCGTTTGGATGACATATTTTTGGTTTCCCTCTGTCCTGTCTTGTTTGCCATGAAACGGTTAACATTGTTCTTCTCATATAGTCAAGTGTCACAAGCAGTGGAGGCAATAGATTTACTGCTCAGATCCGGCAGGATGTTGGCTTGGCCGCCTCACTTTCTGGCAAGACTTGCAACACATCCAAGAAGATGCTGGAATTATTGCCTTCATTTGCATGTCCTCAAACAAAGCTAAAATAACAGCAGTTTCTGTGGAGTAGAGGACTGTACATGAAGGCTGAAGATGGGGCGACTCCACCACCTGGGAGCAGGAAGGACAAACATGGACGGCTCTGGAACGTCTCAGTTCGTTTTTAGTTCAAAGTGTAGGTTCCTGATGTCTCAATTCCCTCCCACAGACTTCTTATCAAAGGCACTTCCCTGGAGGGGTCTTGTCATCCTAGTGCTATGATGGCTCACCTCCGGCACTCCAGCTGTGGTAAAACTACAACCCCCAAGATGCACACTTGCTTGGCTGTTCTCAGAACTCCAAAGAAATGAATGGAGCATGCTGGGAGTTGTAGTTTTACCACAGCTGGAGTGCCGGAGGTTAGCCATCACTGTTAGTGATACGTGATAACCATCTCCTGGGACCGCAGCTGATGACAAAAGCTTAGGGAGGTATTTTCAGCTTATTCCCTACACAGTGGTGTTCCTGGCCACCACTATGCATCACAGCTCCATTCATGTCCATGGGGCTATGCAGCGGATGACTATATGGCAGGTGACCAGGGTCGTCTCTGTGCAATGTTAAAGGGCATCTGTACCTATGAAACTGGCTGACCTGCTTGGCAGCTGGAGACATCTGTGTTGGTCCCATGTTCATATGTGCCCTCGTTGCTGAGAAATATGAAGTTTTAATAGATGCAAATGAACCTTTAGGAGCAACAAGGGCGTTGCCATTACACCTAGAGGCTCAGCTCTCTTTGCAGCTGCCGCACCCTCTGCACTTTGACTGACAGGGCCAGGCGGTGCAAATGTGATCACTAGGGTTGAGAGAATCTGGTTCGGATTGCTGTATCCGAACCCGAATCTTTTCAAGACTACATTAAAGAGGAGCTTTCATGGGTCCGAACATTGTAAGATAACTATCTGTACATGTAGAGCGGCGCCCAGGGATCTCACTGCACTTACTATTATCCCTGGGCGCTGCTCCGTTCGCCTGCTGTGGCCCCGTTACCTTCTCTCGTGCTGTATGGTAATTGCGAACAGGTCCACAGCGAGCGACCGGAGCGGCGCCCAGGGATAATAGTAAGTGCAGTGAGATCTCTGGGCGCCGCTCTACATGTCCAGATAGTTATCTTACAATGTTCGGACCCATGAAAGGTCCTCTTTAAGGATATTGGCTTCGTCCTACTGTAAAATGTATGACCTACGCTGAGGTCTTTCCGAAGTGTCAGCAAATATCGCGAGAGTTACTTCGTCTCGCCTCTATCACGTGTCATTTCATTTATTCACATCAAATACTGTATCGAAATCCGAAGCTGAACTCTGCTTCATTAATGAAGCACAAAGCCGAGTTCCCTCAACGCTAGTGATCACGTTCAGCTGCCAAAGGCACGTGCAGCCGGTCAGCCAGTTTCATAGGGACACATCTGCTGACAGATGCCCTTTAACCATATGACTGCTTCTTCGATCTAAGAGACGGTGAGGATCCCGCCAGTCACACCTCCACTCATCACAAGTGATGGCCTATCTGAGCAGTAGGACGATGTACAAGCAGATTGTCGGGAAGGCGGCTGGTGGAGGAGACCGGTGCATTTACAGGCAGCGATCTCCTCCAGGGTATGGGGAGGAGTGATCACTAATGCCATCGCTCTTTCCCATACTGTCGTGTTACACAGCACAATCTGCCACCGGGAAACGGTGGTACATTTACACCGCCACATCAGCGCTAACGAGCGTTACTATGAACTCTCGTTAGTGATAATCTGTGAGATTTTCGGCCTTCTTGTATATGATCAGAATGCTTCGTATTGGGGGATTGCTATTTATGTATCTCCCTAGTGTGTGTGTGTGTGTATGTATGTGTGTATGTATATGTATATATATATATAATGAAACCATAAAGCGATTACACTCCTAATTACAAAGCTCTTTAATTTGGCACAAATTATAAAAACCTGAAATCTTTACTTTGAGCCGAAAATCCCTCTATAGATGAGCTGCAGAATTTGCACTCCGTGTTCAGACCGGCTTCCTCTTCCTCACTTCTTTCCTTGATTTGCATGTGATTTAGGGAGAAATACGAAACTGAACAATTCTCCTTTCTCCTCCAGGGGTGGAGCACTACTTACGTCGACGAGTGGACCCGGATTCCATTTAATGTTTCCATTTATAACCTCCTTCAAGTCTGTACAGGTATGTATAATGAATAGTATCTTGGTCTCTGCAGAATCAGTCTGCCTGAAGTGCTTTCAGTCTGCTGCGCACTACATCTCCCAGCATGATCCATCTATCATTAATGGGGTTAAATAAAATCGCTCACAGCAACAGTGAATGTGATAAAATAAGAAAAGGAGTGATACTTCCCAGCGTCCTGCTCCCGTCCTCCCTGTCACTGTTTGTTTTCCTGGCTGCTGTGGTGACGTCCCACACATGCCATGTCACTGATGCAGCCAATGTCTGGCCTCAACAGTCAAGTGCTGTACACGGCTGAGCAGGGTGGATTTGATTTAAATCATCGTTTTCTACATAAAGACTAATTCTTGCTGGTATAACTTATAATATGCAAGTAGATGAAGATTTTTAGAATAACAACTTTTCATATTAGTTTGATTAGGTTGATTCTGCATTCATAGGTTTGTAGAAGTTAGGATTAAGGTCTTTTTCTCAACTCTGTTCATGTTATAACATTTTAGCTGTGAAGAGGCATGGGATCTCTGCTGAGTCAAATTCAGTTTTGAGAACTGCAAAAGTAAACCAAGCATCTGTGATAATATCTTGTAGGCAGAGAAACGGCCCAAAATTCTTACAAAAACCTCTGGAAGATCATGACATTGTGAATGGATTAATGGAATTTATTTACCAAAATAATTACACATATAGAAACATAGAATGTGTCGGCAGATAAGAACCATTTGGCCCATCTAGTCAGCCCAATATACTTACTACTATGAATAGTCCCTGGCCCTATCTTATATGAAGGATAGCCTTATGCCTATCCCATGCATGCTTAAACTCCTTCACTGTATTTGCCGCTACCACTTCTGCAGGAAGGCTATTCCATGCATCCACTACTCTCTCAGTAAAGTAACACTCCCTGATATTACTTTTAAACCTTTGCCCCTCTAATTTAAAACGATGTCCTCTTGTAGCAGTTTTTCTTCTTTTAAATATTCTCTCCTCTTTTACCAAGTTGATTCCCTTTATGTATTTAAAAGTTTCTATCATATCCCCTCTGTCTCGTCTTTCTTCCAAGCTATACATGTTAAGGTCCTTTAATCTTTCCTGGTAAGTTTTATCCTGCAATCCATGTACCAGTTAGTAGCTCTTCTCTGAACTCTCTCCAAAGTATCAATATCTTTCTGGAGATATGGTCTCCAGTACTGAGCACAATACTCCAAATGAGGTCTCACTAGTGCTCTGTAGAGCGGCATGAGCACCTCCCTCCTTCTACTGGTAATGCCTCTCCCTATACACCCAAGCATTCTGCTAGCATTTCCTGCTGCTCTATGACATTGTCTGCCTACCTTTAAGTCTGAAATAATGACCCCTAAATCCCTTTCCTCAGATACTGAGGTTAGGACTGTATCACTGATTTTATATTCTGGTCTTGGGTTTTTACGCCCCAGGTGCATTATCTTGCACTTATCAACATTCAATTTTAGTTGCCAGATTTTTGACCATTCCTCTAGTTTTCCTAAATCCTTTTCCATTTGGTGTATCCCTCCAGGAACATCAACCCTGTTACAAATCTTTGTGTCATCAGCAAAAAGACACACCTTACCATCGAGGCCTTCTGCAATTTCACTGATAAAGATATTAAACAATATGGGTCCCAGAACAGATCTCTGAGGTACCCCACTGATAACAAGACCATGGTCTGAATATACTCCATTGACTACAACCCTCTGTTGTCTGTCCCTCAGCCACTGCCTAATCCATTCAACAATATAGGAGTCCACGTACAGCCTTATTCTACATAATTAAAAAAACGAATCTTTATTTCATGATGGAATAACCTTTGGATTAGGGTTGTCCCGATACCACTTTTTTAGGACCGAGTACAAGTACCGATACTTTTTTTCAAGTAGTCACCGATACCGAATACCGATACTTTTTTTAAATGTCATGTGACCGTTTTCAAACCACAATACAGACTAAGGATATTTTCTTTAGAATTATGAAGAACTTTATGAACTCAAGACATTTTAAAAGAATAAAACTGTTTTATTTGCTTGTCACGCAGTAGTATAAAACTACAAAACTCAAAGAATTTTCAAAGAACATGTTGATAAATCCCAAAAATATATTTTACAACATCAAAATATATTAACAACAACAATAACTAAACACATGTTAAATCACAACCCAACTAAAAGTGCAAAACAGCAAAAAACTGTAACAGTGCATTGTTTAACATGGGGAACAAACATTATGGGATGGATTAACGGCAATATAGGTAATAGAATTATTATTTGTCAAAAGTTAGTGGCAAGTTCTTTTTAAGGAATAAAAGCATCTCTGCATGTTCAGCCATTAGCCTGTTTCTGCTATCAGTAAGCACATTGGACGCTAAGCTGAACAGTCTTTCACTTTCAACGCTACTGCATGGGGCAGAAAGAAATTTTTGGGCCATTTTAGCCAGAGTTGGAAACCTCACTTTGTGAACTGCCCAGTACTTCAGGGGTTTCTCTGAATGAGGTATGGTGATCTCTCCCAGGTAAGCTTCCAGCTGTATAGTAGCAGCTTTTGGAGCACTGCTTTCCGATGTAGATGAACCTTCACCAGCAATTTCCGCAAATACACTGGACAGACTGGTACCTGGCTGGTCACAGTGAGGTCTTTTGGAAGCTTGTTCTTCATGATCCTCAGATAGTGATACTATTGTCTCATCAGAAAAGTTTTGCAGTTCCTGTAATAACATTTCTTTTGCCTCCCTGGAAGTTTCTGAATTACCAAAAAATCGATCTTTATACCTTGGATCCAGTAAAGTTGCGATAGAGTAAAGGGGGTTTCTCTCAGTATCAGAAAAGCGCTTCTGCAAAGAAGCAAGCAAAGTGCTCCTCATTGTTTTGATGCCCTGGTCGTCATCCACTTTTGACAAAACTTTCTGTAGCACTGTTACTGCAGGAATAACATCAGAGGCGAAAGCATCAGAACAACTGACTTGGCGGGTCATCTCCTCAAATGGAGCCAAGATATTGAGCAACTTCTCTATCAGGTTCCACTGGTTTGAAGTAATGGTGGCAGGGAGCTCATGTTCAGACGAATAGACTCCAAGGGCACGTTTCTGCTCAAATAGACTCTTCAGCATGTAAAATGTGCTGTTCCAACGAGTTTGCACGTCTTGCTGGAGTCTTTTTACTGCCTGACCAAGGTCTTTCTGGATGTCCTGCAGCCGAGAGTATGCCAGAGTAGAATGCTTGAAGTGGCCAATTATTCTGCGCCCGACTCCCACAGCATCTGAAATGCTGCGCTGTGACAACAGTCCCTCTGTGACGGCAAGCTGCAATGTGTGCGCAACACATGAAATACTGGGAAGTCCAGCATCTTCCATACCCTTTATCATGTTTTTGGCATTGTCCCGGACCACAACATGAACCAAACTTTTTGGAATTGCCCAATTCTGAAGCATTTCCTCAAATATGTTGGCAATTGCTTGACCGGTGTGGGAGCCTTCAAATTTTGTAGCATGGAGCATGACCTGATGCAGAGAGAATTCGCCGTCTATCCACTGCGCCGTTAAACTGATAAGAGACAGTGGACTCACACTGCTGCTCCAGATGTCTGTTGTGAAGCTAATTGCCTTAATGTCGTTCTGCAACATGATGGTAATGTGCTTTTGAACCGCACCATGGATCTTTGGTAAGATGACGTCCGTTATGTAGTGGCGACTGGGAATGTCATACTTTGGCTCTAACACGTTAAGAAATTGCTGAAAAGCCATGTTCTCAACAACGGAAAGAGGTTGATCATTCAAAATAATAAATTTGGTGAGGGCATCTGTTATCTTTACAGCTCTGGGGTTGTCTCTTGACAGCTTTTCTCTTCTGGCAAAAGTTTGTTGCAAAGTTGGCTGCTGAGTGCTAGTGCTGGCGGTAAACTCTGCATGCTCAGTTTTATGTTTTATTTTCAAATGCTTTATCAGATTACTGGTATTGAAAGAGCTGATTTTTGTACCTCCTCTCGATAATTTTACAGAGCAAAGTTTACACTCTGCAATCCGTCGGTTGTCCTCATTAATTTTAAAATACTTCCACACAGCTGACATTCTGCTGGTGTCTCTGTGCAGTGTGAACTGAAAGGTGTTGATAATTTGCACGACCTTGGGTGAAAAAGGCAAAATAAAAAAAAATAAGCATCTATTGTTTAACTACTTTTTTATCGGGCAGTGGCACTCTCACCCCTTCCTGCCCAGGCCAATTTTCAGCTTTCAGCGCTGTCACACTTTGAGTGATATTTGCGCAATGCGCAGTCATGCTACACCGTACTTTCCTTTTTTTTGTTTTTATAATTTTTTTTTTCACACAAATAGAGCTTATTTTGGTGGTATTCATTTTATTTAATCACTGCAGTGCCTTTTTTAAAAAAAAAAACAGAAACATGAATAAGAAGCCTTTCTTGGGTTCCAGGAAAAGGGGACAGCTGCGCCAACTAAATGAAAGATTAAATAGCATACAGTATATGGTGAAGATTTGCGCAAATCAATAGTACGTAAAGAACCAGTCCTGCTTAAATGGCAGTGGCACCACAGTGACTCACTTGACTGTCTCACTCTAATCTTACCTGCTTCTGCGATGTCCGTCCTGCTCGTACTGCTCTCCGCCTGCTCTCCTCCCACTCTCCTCCCTCTCTCTCTCTCCTGCCCACTCTCCAGTGTCCTCTCATCAATTAGCAGCACAAGGTGAGGAAAATGCATGCTAATTGGATGATCTTTGGCGCTCTCCTTCTCAGCCGCCCACCAGCCAGCTCGAGGGGAGGAAACAAACAGTAAGTAATACCCAGTCACATACCAGCAATAATTATCGTTGCCGGCTCTCTCCACCCCTTCTCAGCTGCCGCTACATGCCTCCTATAAGCACCCGCTCACCAGCCCGCTCGAGGGGAGAAAACAAAACACATGGCATCACTAATTATTACAGTTACACACATGTACCGCTCGTTTCACCCCTTCTCAGCTCCCGTTCACTGCCCCCTCTATGCACCGCTCACCAGCCCGCTTGATGTAAAAAAAAAAAAAAAGTATTGTATTTATGTATCGGGGCGGGGTATCGGCGGCTGAGTACCGCCGAGAAAACTCGGAATCGGTCCCGATACTAGTATCGGTATCGGGACAACCCTACTTTGGATGGTAATATATTTTCCTCAAAAAGCATTTTATATAAAAAAAAAATCTGATTTAAATCCCAAAAATCAGATTTTATATACACTGCTCAAAAAAATAAAGGGAACACAAAAATAACACATCCTAGATCTGAATTAATTAAATATTCTTCTGAAATACTTTGTTCTTTTCATAGTTGAATGTGCTGACAACAAAATCACACAAAAATAAAAAAATGGAAATCAAATTTTTTAACCCATGGAGGTCTGGATTTGGAGTCACACTCAAAATTAAAGTGGAAAAACACACTACAGGCTGATCCAACTTTGATGTAATGTCCTTAAAACAAGTCAAAATGAGGCTCAGTAGTATGTGTGGCCTCCACGTGCCTGTATGACCTCCCTACAACGCCTGTGCATGCTCCTGATGAGGTGGCGGACGGTTTCCTGAGGGATCTCCTCCCAGACCTGGACTAGAGCATCTGCCAACTCCTGGACAGTCTGTGGTGCAACGTGACGTTGGTGGATAGAGCGAGACATGATGTCCCAGATGTGCTCAATTGGATTCAGGTCTGGGGAACGGGAGGGCCAGTCCATAGCATCAATGCCTTCGTCTTGCAGGAACTGCTGCCACACTCCAGCCACATGAGGTCTAGCATTGTCTTGCATTAGGAGGAACCCAGGGCCAACCGCACCAGCATATGGTCTCACCAGGGGTCTGAGGATCTCATCTCGGGACCTAATGGCAGTCAGGCTACCTCTGGCGAGCACATGGAGGGCTGTGCGGCCCTCCAAAGAAATGCCACCCCACACCATTACTGACCCAATGCCAAACCGGTCATGCTGAAGGATGTTGCAGGCAGCAGAACGTTCTCCACGGCATCTCCAGACTCTGTCACGTCTGTCACATGTGCTCAGTGTGAACCTGCTTTCATCTGTGAAGAGCACAGGGCGGCAGTGGCGAATTTGCCAATCTTGGTGTTCTCTGGCAAATGCCAATCGTCCTGCACGGTGTTGGGCTGTAAGCACAACCCCTACCTGTGGACGTCGGGCCCTCGTATCACCCTCATGGAGTCTGTTTCTGACCGTTTGAGCAGACACATGCACATTTGTGGCCTGCTGGAGGTCATTTTGCAGGGCTCTGGCAGTGCTCCTCCTGTTCCTCCTTGCACAAAGGCGGAGGTAGCGGTCCTGCTGTTGGGTTGTTGCCCTCCTACGGCCTCCTCCACGTCTCCTGATGTACTGGCCTGTCTCCTGGTAGCGCCTCCATGCTCTGGACACTACGCTGACAGACACAGCAAACCACCTTGCCACAGCTCGCATTGATGTGCCATCCTGGATAAGCTGCACTACCTGAGCCATTTGTGTGGGTTGTAGACTCCGTCTCATGCTACCACTAGAGTGAAAGCACCGCCAGCATTCAAAAGTGACCAAATTATCAGCCAGGAAGCATAGGAACTGAGAAGTGGTCTGTGGTCACCACCTGCAGAACCACTCCTTTATTGGGGGTGTCTTGCTAATTGCCTATAATTCCCACCTGTTGTCTATCCCATTTGCACAACAGCATGTGAAATTGATTGTCACTCAGTGTTGCTTCCTAAGTGCACAGTTTGATTTCACAGAAGTGTGATTGACTTGGAGTTACATTGTGTTGTTTAAGTGTTCCCTTTATTTTTTTGAGCAGTATGTGTGTGTGTATATGTATATATATATATATATATATATATATATATATATATATATATATATATTAAATCATTGATTTCTATCCACCCTGCGGCTGAGGCCAGTGATTGCCTGCACCGTGACTTGGTATGCACAGAATGTCACTAAAATGATGTCAGCTCTGAAGGACTGGAGCACGATACTGGAAACAGCAGGGGAGAAAAGTGGTGATTGAAAAGGACTACTTCACAAGGGCAAAATACTTGTCGGGAAAATCAGACGGCTGTGGAACTCATGGTGGTAAGCCTAGGCTGAGACTTGCGTTTCTGCAGCGGATCTGCACACTGATTAGCCATATTCAATGAGGACTCAGCGCTGAAACGGCAGCAAGACGGGGCAGGGCGCTTCTTTTTTCAGTCACTACTTTCCATTGAAAGCAATGGGAGGCAGATTTGAGGCGGTTTTCCATGCCAATTCCGATGCGGTATACTTGGCGCCAACCTCTGGGAACCCCATTGGTCCGAAGAGTTAAAGGTGTTGTGCAAGAATGGGGAGGGTGGGGGGTTTGGCAAAGCACCCCACATGACCGCACCCGTAAAGGAAAGATTACTTACCTTCTTCCCGGCACTGGCTCCCCGCTCCTTCTCCTCCTGGTCTGCAGTGCTCCTCTGGGCTCTCTTGCTGTCAACATCTGGTTTGACATCACTGCAGCCAATCACTAGCCACGGCAGAGACTGGATCCCTTGCGTCATGTGACTTGTCATGACATAAGGGGATCCCCCCCTCCCTGGCGATGTTAGACCGGATGTTGACATCGAGGGAGCCCGAGTAGCATTGTAGGCCAGGAAGAGGAGTGGGGAGCCAGCAACGGGAAGAAGGTAAGTAATCTTTCCTTTACAGGTCTGGCCAAGTGTGGGAGGGGGTTGCCAGACTACCCCCCCCCCCCCCCCCCCCCCCCTTCCCCCATTCTTTTACAACCCCTTTAAGGAACCATAGCACTCCTACTTGGCTGCAGTTGGTGACCAAGGCAAAACGGTGAGAGACCCAGAGGAATTCTCCAGCGCTGCGTTCCCCTCATTCTCAAGATTGGTGGGCATTTTCTTTCCTGATAGTAATAGCACCTAATGGAAATAAAGGAAAGTTGCTCTCTGACTTGTGCACGGTCCAGCCGACGTGTATATTCAATAAAAGCATGGTAATGAGATTCAGTCGACATTATTTCAGCAGCTCGTTTGTGATGATTGGGTTACCATAGATTAGTGGATATTACAGCTGCCGATGTAACTATCGGATTACTCTTATGTCCCATCTGTTCCTTAGAGCACATTACAGACAGACGAGGTGAAGAACGTCCCGTGCGGCACGAGGTGAGCTCTGGGGACATGGGATTTGGCTAAAACGTTATGGGGGCCATTGCCACAACGAGCTAGATCATGTACTATTATCACCTTGTGATGCTACCCTCAACAGTTTTCATGTCTGGGTCTTGGAAAACATGGTTTCTTTCTTCTAAGAACTATTTACAAATGCCTAACTAGGCAATAGAACCTGTCTTGACCCAGGTATAAATTAATACTTCACTTTTATTATAATTCGCTAAAAATTGAAATGTACTGGACATGTGTGCGATTACACTCTTTAATTGAAATTAGACAAGACCAAGAAATAATAAATTAAAAACACAATGCACCTCTGCACTGTGAGTGGCATGCAGTGCACAATGAAAGTGTGAGAAATGTGCACTATCTACCGAGAGGATGACACTACCACAGCACCATTTGTGGCTCACTTGTAACAAAAATTAGTTGTGATGACAACTTGATAAGCTAGTAGGGGAGTAGTGATTAATCCCTCTACATACATAGGGCTTTGCTGATAGGAGAAAGCAGCAACGTAGGGGACCGTTACAACCAACTCAGTACCCAGCAGTGGTCGCCCTATTAATTAAACAGTGAGACCGACACAACACCATCAATGTCTGGCCGCTAGGTGCTAAACAGTGGAGAGGTGCAGAGCAGTTTAAAATCTACAGCTGTCCCCCGACATGTTTCGCCAGTGTTCTGGCTTCTTCAGGGGCAATGGACATCTACCACCTTATACCACCTTGGGTTGATTGGTTTCCTTAAAGGGAATCTGTCACCTGGTTTGACCATATTAAGCTCTCACCATTGCCATGTGTAATAAATTACCTTCTCTACTGCAGTGGTTTTCTTCCTTATATTCATTCTTTCATTTTGCTAAAAAAGCGATCTGAAATCTCGCGCAGGCGCAGTACCGCCTGTGCAATCCGACCGCTCCTGAGGGCAACAGCCTCAAAAGTGTCACTGGGCATGCGCAGAGCCCAGTGACGTCGTCTTATCGCTGTTGCCCTCAGGAGCGGTCGGATCGCGCAGGCAGTAGGTGGTACTGCGCCTGCGCGAGATTTCAGCCGGACTAACTGTAGATTCCAGGTGCCTGGCTTGAATGAATTAACTGACGTAGCAGAGGGGGCGGCGCCGTTAAACTAGGGGACGATACTGTATAGCGAGGAGGCGTGCTTGGGCTCTAAACTAAGGTGGGCTAGGCACTACAGGGGGGCGTTACTGGGCTCAGAGGGTGAAGAATAACGCCCCTCTGGGCACCTTCAGGGTTCATTTGCATAATACAAAAATCACTTTTTTAGCAAAATGAAAGCATGAATATAAGAGAGAAAACCACCCCAGGAGAGAAGGTAATTTAATACACATGGCAATGGTGAGAGCTTAATATGGTCAAACCAGGTGACAGATTCCCTTTCATGCTCTGCGACTGTCCGTGGCGTTAAGTAATGTATGTTGTGAAGTGTTGGCAGACTACATGCCCGCACTAGGTTGTCTTTATTTCTGCACAGTGGATGATCTTTCTTATGTTAATATCTTTTAGTGGTGGAGTCATGATATATTTTGATCGGATAGAAGTGGTCAATTTCCTCATATCTAGTGCAGGTAAGTAGTGTTCACTTGGACTTGCCAGGTCTTTCCTGCTCCTTTGCTAGATCACCACACGCCATGCACCTAATAGAATAAGTGATGGAATATTAAGAGTCCACACCATCACTTTAAAGGGGATTGTCACCAGGCAGCATGTTATAGAGCAGGAGGAGCTGAGCAGATTACTACACAGGTTCAGTAGAACGTGTCATTTATTGCGTTAAGTACCTGCTCATTCTGTGGTTAGGAGTTTAGTGGGCAGTTCTACTTGGTGATTGGCATCCTTTCCTGTATGAGCATGCACATGGGAAGCGCAATCAGTAAGCTACAGGTATTAATCTATAACATGGCGGTGGAAGGTCGGACGGCAGGTTCACTTAAAGATCAGTGGGGGTCCGATCTCTGAGACAATCATGAGGTTGAAGGGGCTGATTTAACACTGCATTCCCTGCACATGGGTTCTCCTGGCCACCCAGCTGTGCATAAGAAACTGCACCGTGTCCCCTTCGGATCTTTTACCAGTCCTAGATTGATGGCATCTCCTATCCCTCTCCTTTAGGCTACCTGCGCACAGGTGTGGGCCTGTGTTGGAGAAATTCTGCATGAACTTCCATGCTGATTTCTGCGCATTTCTGCACCAAAAACCATAGGTGCTACTTACTTTTTTTTTTGGTGCGGATTTGATGCAGTTTTGTCCCAGATCTCGCCCTTGCATTGCAAAGGGTCAAATCCGCACAGAAGAGTTTACGTCCTTGCCTTCTCAGCTAGAAACCGACTTTATTCGCACATTGCAGATTTCATCGGTATTCTAAAGTCGGAAGCCGTCCCATGAAATCATGGAGTATAAAATCTTCACATTATGTTCATAGCGTTTAGGATCCAGTCCTGGTTTGTCTTACAAATACTGATGCACAACTAGATAGAGGCGGGTGGATGGTTGAACAACCATTGAATGATCGTCTGGTGACCAATAATTGTGCTGAGCCTCTGGTCTTTCTTGTATGAGGAACCGATAGTGAGAATATGTTTTTAAAGGGGAGCCAAAGCTACAGAGAAGGGCAGACATCTCTCCGGTGATGTGAACACTGGCTGGAATGTCCAGTCCTTCCTATTGCACCTCACTGTGTCCATCTTCTCTCTGTCCTTCTCTAGTTTATGATATAGTGAAGAACTTTACTGCAGATTATGATAAAGCTTTAATCTTCAACAAGATCCACCATGAGCTCAACCAGTTCTGCAGCGTCCACAACCTGCAGGAGGTCTATATAGAACTCTTTGGTAAGTCTTCTCAGTCTTATCCCATACCCGTGCAATGACGCCCGTGATACACATCTGGCTGGTCTATTCCTGAGGCAGGAACATTTGAGCAGCTTTGGTTCATATTGTTTAGCTCGATCGTAAGGGTGGACCTATTTGGCAATTGTCCATCTGTCCTGTCTCCGTACAGATTAATATTAGTTGTGCGAGATTGATGTGTAAGCTCCAGACTAAAAGATATGTAGTACTAGTACCTACAACTGGTCCACAACCAATGGAAAATAGCTTTAAGCCCTTCTACCCTGGAGGTTTTTTTGACTTTGCGTTTTTGTTTTTTCGCTCCCTGCCTTCCCAGAGCCATAACGTTTTTATTTTTCCGTTCACATGATATGAGGGCTTATTTTTTGCAGGACAAGTTGTACTTTCCAATGCCACCATTTAATATTGCATAGAATGTAGTGGGAAGTGGGTAAAAAATTCCAAAGGTGGTGGAATTGAAAAAAAAAACAATTTTGCCACAGTTTTTATATATATATATATATATATATAATTTCATTCTCCAGGTCAGTATGAATCCTGCGATACCACATATATATACTTTTCCTTGCTAATTGATACAGAAAAAAACGAAATAATTTTTATTTATTTATTTTTTGCTGTCATATTCTGACCCCTATATCTTTTTTGTAGTTATGTGTGCGGAGCTGTATGAGGGCTTATTTTTTGCGGGGGAATCTGTACATTTCATCGATGCCATTCTGGGGCGTGTACGACTTTTTGTTCACTTTTTGTTTAAGTGACCAAAAAAGAAGTGACCAAAAAAAGAAGTGACCAAAAAAATGACCCTTGATGGCTCTTTTGACCCTTTTTTTCCATTTCGCCTTTTTTTTTCGTATGGGATTACCGTAATACTTTTATATTTTGATAGTAGGGTAGTTTATTTTATTTTTTTTAATTTAACATTTTTTTTTATTATTCTCATTTTGGGGAAAGGGGGGTGCTTTAAACTTTATTTTTTTATTTGTAAAAACTTTAATTAAATTTTAATTTTTTTACACTTTTTTTTATAGTTCCCACATGGAATTATAACAATCAATAATTTTATTGCTATTTTATCATAGACTCCAATGCACTTGGAAAGACTGTGCAGCAGCCTCCTGTCATCGACCAGTCAGTTTTCAACGCGCTCGGATACCATGGCATCTGATGGTTTAAATGTCCGCGATCGACATTACCCGCGGGTGTCTGTTGTAGGAAACAGCAGGCACCCGGTTGCTGGCGGCCGCCATCTTTAAAGACCCGAAATGGGACGTACTATTACGTCACATGTCGGGAAAGGGTTAAGGGCTGATTCACACAAGGAATACTAAGGAAACATGGGCCGTGTCTTGGACGCATTTCTCCTGACTCAAACTGACGGCATCATAGTGCTTTATGATACAGTCAGTTCATATCTGATCGTAGCTCTATAGGAACTGACTGTATCAGAACTTACTATGATGCAGTCAGTTCAGGTCAAGGGAGCCGCTGCTGGTCCGAGAGATGTAGCCGAGACACAGCTCGTGTCTCCCAGGCCAATCGTGGTTGTGTGAATCAGCCCTTAGGGGTCTCTTTCCCACTGAGAGAAAATAGGATTAGTTTCTGACGTGCTTTAATATGTCTTCTCTACAGATCAGATAGATGAGAACCTCAAGCTGGCGTTGCAGCAAGACCTCAATGAAATGGCTCCAGGATTAATTATCCAGGTAAAGTCAGCCAGTGGCTTCTGCCATCTTCTTGTGTTTTCTAGAAAGATGGCTGTATTTTATGTGTACAAGCTAAGAAGGACATATGTCATGTGCGTCAGGATAGCCAGCCTGGGAGTTTATGGAGGAGCACCTTATAAATGCATATGTGCAGGATATGCTATAAATGTCCCATACTCACATAATGCCCATAAAGAAATGGCCAACTTAGGCTACTTTCACACCAGTGTTTTTGCTGGATCCGGCAGGGTTCAGCAAAACCTTCCATTACTGATAATACAACCATCTGCATCTGTCATGAACGGAACCGGTTGTATTATCTTGAACATAGCCAAGACGGATCAGTCATGAACTCCATTGAAAGTCATGCTCCGGTATGGGAACGCAACCAAACGGAACGCATTTTGGAGCACTCCGTTCTGTTCAGTTACGTTTTGTCCCCATTGACAGCGGAAGCGTTTTTTTTCCCAGTATTGAGACCCTATGACTGATCTCAATACCGGAAAATAAAAATGCTAGTGTGAACGTAGCCTAAAATATCTGTTCTTTGTTAATAAACAGTTGTGCTCAAAAGTTTGACCCTCTTCAGAATTTTGCATAAATTTGACCTAAAACTACATCAGATTTTCACAGGTCCTAACAGTAGATAAAGATAACCAAATCAACCAAATGAGTTGAAAATATTACACTTGGTCATTTTATTTTTTTGAAAAAAAAAATCAAATATCACATGTCTGAGTGGCAAAAGTATGTGAACCTTTGCCTTCAGTATCTGGTGTGACCTCCTTGTGCAGCAACTTTGACTTGGCCATTCCAAAACTTTAGCTTTATTCTCCTTTAACCATTCTTTTATAGAACCACACGTGTGCCCGGGGTTGTTGTTTTGCTCTATGACCCACATTCTCATAAGATACAGCTCACAGACAGATGTCCTGACATTTTCCTTTAGAATTTGCTGGTATAATTCAGAATTCACTGTTCCATCAGTGACTGCAAGCTGTCCTGGCCCAGATGCAGCAAAAGAGGAAGAATCCATGACACTAACCCCACCATATTTCACAGATGGGATGAGGTTTTTGTGCTGGAATGCAGTGCTTTCCTTTCTCCAAACATAGCACTTCTCATGTAAACCAAAAAGTTATATTTTTGTCTCTGCCATCCACAAAACATTGTTTCAAAAGCCTTCTGGCTTGTCCAGGTGATCTTTAAAAAACTTCAAACGGGCAGCAATGTTCTTTTTGGAGAGCAGTGGCTTGGTCCTTGCAATCCTGCCACGCACACTATTGTCGTTCATGGTCTTCCTGATGGTGGACTCATTAACATTAGCTAATGTGAGAAAGGCCTTTAGTTGCTTAGAGGTTATTTTGGGTTCCCTTGTGATCTTGTGAACTGTTACACTCCTTGCTCTTCGCTAGATCTTTATTGGTCGAGCACTCCTGGGGCGGGTGATAATGGTCTTGAGTTTTCTCCATTTTTGCACCGTCTGACTGTGGATTGGTGGAGCCCAGACTCTTTAGAGATGGGTTTTGTGATCTTTTACACCCAGAGAGGCATCAACAACTTTTCTTCTGAGGTCCTCAGAAATTCTCTTTGTTTGTACCATGATGCACTTCAACAAACATGTGTTGTGAAGATCAGACTTTGATAGATCCCTGTTCTTTAAATAAAAGGTTGCCCACCCACACCTGACTGTTACCTCGTTGATTGAAAACACCCGACTAATTTCACCTTCAAATGATCTGCTAATCCTAAAAGTTCACATACTTTTGCCGCTCACAGACATGTGATTTTCCTCAATAAATAAATGACCAAGTCTAATATTTTCAACCATTTGTTTGATTTGATCATCTTTATCTACTTCTAGGACTTCTCTGAAAATCCAATGTAGTTTTAGGTCAAATATATGCAGAAATATAGAACGTTTTGAAGGGTCCTCAAATTTGCAAGCACCACTGTAGGGACTGCATATTCTGCATATCTTAACAATCACTATAAACTTACAATGTATGGACATTATTGACAATTTGAAAACAAAAATCTGAATACAGTGAAACCTCGTTGAGACAACCACCCAAAATTGTATTAAGAAGTTGGGTGGTCTGCTCAAAGAAGATGACCAGTATGCATGATACGTAGTGGAATGGAAACTGGGTAAGTGGTCTTCTCAAAGAGGTTTCACTGTATTTTATTGAATATTAGATGTAAGGCTTCATTCACAGGACCCTTCAAATGATCACAGAAGAACCTAATGGGGACAGAAAAGGGTGAGTGAGAAGCCCTAACATAAGCTGTATAATGGAGACAAAGTCAGTAGTATTGGAAGCAGTGAGGGTTTATTAGTGAAAATGTAATTTCCCCTTGATGTGGAGTTTAGGCAACTTTTCTCCAAACACCAAAATAATTGCTAAATAGAAGATACCTGTTTATGTCTGCACTGGTGGGTCCCGATGTTGTGATCACCGACTGGTCCTCCTTGCACGGAGAACGTAAGATGACCACTGCTTTGGGCACATGGTAGATCTTTCACAGGAACGTTCATCTCAATAAAAATTTATATTTCTTAATAAAGGATTTTTCCATCTTATGAAGTGATGATTTCTCGCTAGGGAAGTGGAAACTTAGAACGTGACTTAGCATTAAACCAGCGCTGTGACTCCTTCATTCTCAGGATGGCTGGTGGTCCTGGCCGATCATAAAGTGAGGGCCAATCCTAGCGATATGACATCCCTTTATAAGAATTACAAACCCTTTTGACTTGTGTTTCTCTGTTCTATAATGGACCTGACTATTGATCTTCTGCATCCTTCTTTTTGTCCCCTCTTTCCAGGCTGTCCGAGTTACAAAGCCAAATATTCCGGAATCCATCCGCAGAAACTATGAGCTCATGTAAGTTCTGTCTACATTAAAGAGCATCTGTCAGCCCAATTAACCCTATTAAACCAGCCACGATGTCTTGTAGAGCTAGTTCAGCTGAATGTAATAATACCTTTCACTTAGTGATCCACGGCTTTATTCTGGGGATAATTCGTTTTTAAACCATATACAGATGAGCAGTTAAGTGCACTGAGGGCGGGCCCAAGCTACTCTGTGCACATTTGCTCCTCTTTTGTTTTCTGTCAGCCCCTCCAGCTCTTTGCTGATTGACAGGGCCAGGTTCTTGCATTATCGTCTCGCCTGATCCTTTCAATCAAGGAAGGAGGAGCAAGGGGACACAGAGTGGTTTGGCCCGCCCTCAGTGCACTTTACTGATCATTTGCATATGGATTACATGTACTTATGAAGCAGTGGATCTACATATAAAAGCTATGCGTTTAATCAGAAGGCTCGACCTTGCTAGGCATTATAACTGATTTAATAGGGTTGATCCTGCTGACACATGCTCTTTGAGCACATAGCCAATTAATATCTTTACAAGTACATTATGTCCTGCACGGTGGAGGAGTATAAGGGTGGGAACGTAGTTATCACAACTAATTCCCCTTACTACAACACGTTCATGTAGTTTCTGTGTTCGCGGGGTAGGTCATAACCATTTTAATTGCTGCTAGTAAAAGTTTCTTAAAAAAAAAAAAGTGCAGCTGAAAGTTGAGAATAAATGTCATTTCTGATTTTTCAGGGAGAGTGAGAAAACCAAGCTCCTCATTGCTGCACAGAAACAGAAGGTGGTGGAGAAGGAAGCAGAAACGGAGAGGAAAAAGGCAGTAATCGGTGGGTGACCTAAATGGCTGCAGTAAATGCGCCCATAAATTTGATATAAAAGATGGCCGAAATGCAAATTCTTTGAGAACTATCATTTTAAAAACTAGCACAAACGATCAACCACAATGGCAGACTTCTGTCTGCAGAAAATACACTCGGCCGGGTCGGAAAGTTTTGCTTGTGGCCTGCCAAAAGTACACAAATGGGGCACGATTGGCCAAATTCTTCTGCCCTCTTGCTCAAGGACAGGGGAGACTGTTTTATTAAAAAAATGACCCCCTGGATGGCCCGTTTAGTCTGACATGTTTGTACGAATAATCCTGCAGACGACTGAGCGCCGCCATGCAGTCAATAATTCTCTCCGGTACCTGTGTACAGCATCCTTCAGTATCCTCGGGGATGCCGTAGTATAATCCAGCCATGTTTTGAGTACTCACAAGAAAACCTAAATTTAGGACTCTAGCGTAACTGAAACAGGACGGATCCATTATGCAGCCCATAGACTTCTATTACGACGGAATTAATAAAGTAATGCCTCTAAAGTCATTCTGTTATGCATTCCCTCATAGAATTGCCTTATGGTCCGTGGTAACGGAATCCATAATGCAATTCACATTATACCAGAACCGAAAACAAATTTCTAAATATGAAATTCGCTTATCCATATTGATGACCTATCCTGAGGATCGGTCATCAATAAAAATAACTTGGACAACTCCTTTTAATGAAGAATGAATTCTAATAGTAAAAAAATTAAAAGCCTGATTTAAGGAAAGTCTTTCCCCCCTCTGCGGATTGTGTCCAGTTCTACACAGCAAAGCTGACAATTTCTGCTACTGTGTGTCCTCAGTGGGGACTTGATATTTTTTTAATTTTTTTTATTTAATATGGGCACGTAAAGCATGAATGTAAAAATGTGTATAACAAAACCTGACATACTGAATGATAGTTTCTGATGGGTTCTCGGTCACCACGTAGTGAATGGTCAAGTGATGTGTCCTAAGATATGTGCAGATGAGTCCCCATGAGAATCAGGTTTCAGCAGACATATACCGTACAGCACATACAACACGTGGTAACAACTCAGTGATTACACGAATGATGGCATGATCCACAGTACTGAGGAAAAGGAAGCACCACAAGCAATGTGCCTCAAGGATTAGCTCTACTTATGTAGTAATTGCTCTACAAATGGTTGCAGTTTGTTCACACATCATTAATCTTGTCCGATTCTCCTCCCCAGAGGCAGAGAAATTGGCCCAAGTTGCCGAGATTAAATATGGACAGAAGGTTATGGAGAAAGAAACTGAGAAGAGGATTTCTGAGATTGAAGGTAACACAGTCTAGTAGTATGGTCCATGTCTGTGGTCCTCCTTTATCCAGGACTTTGTTTAATCCTGTCCTGGATTCCAGACTCCGCTTGTGTTAACATACGGAAACAATCTGCTTATTCTCCTCTTCAAGCATCGCTTGGTGAGAGGATATTGTGCAATATAACGGCACACTGCAGGCCTGATATCTAGTGTACTGCTGTACCGCAGGCTTCTCCTCTTTATGTATGGCCTATGGGAAGGTATGACCGTTCTTGTACGTAGGACTTGATCGATCATTTGTATACGATTGACTGTGGATACAAGTGTTATCTGGAGTGGTACATATCTTAGAAGGGATCAATGCAGGGTCCTAAAGGGCATCTGTCAGCAGATTTGTGCCTATGACTCTGGCTGACCTGTTACATGTGCGCTTGGCAGCTGAAGACATCTGTGTTGGTCCCATGTTCATATGTGTCCTCATTGCTGAGAAAAATAAAGTTTTCATATATGCAAATGAACCTCTAGGAGCAACGGGGGTGTTGCCATTACACCTAGAGGCTCAGCTCTCTCGGCAACTTCTGTACTGTGAGCCCCTTTCCTGTACTGCACCTGCGCCGTATACTGAAGTGCATGGCGCTGTGTGAGACTTTAGGAGAAGTCAGGGCCAGGTGTTTTCAGTGCCTGGCCCTGTCAATTCAAGTGCAGGGGGTGCGGCAGTTTCAGAGAGAGCAGACCCTCTACGCGCCCCCGTTGCTCCTAGAGACTCATTTGCATATATTAAAACATAATTTTTCTCAGTAATGCGGACACATATGAACATGGGACCAACACAGAGGCCTTCAGCTGCCAGGTGCACATGTAACAGGTCAGCCAGTGTCATAGGTGCAAAGCTGCTGACAGATGCCTTTTTACATGTATGATTACCAAGAACATAAAGCTTTGGTTTCTTGAACATGAGCCAGTCCAAATTAATCGTGCCACTTGTTATAATAGGTTGGTCTCTCACATGCTCTTGTCCTGCAGATTCTGCTTACCTAGCTCGAGAGAGGGCGAGGGCCGATGCGGAATTTTACACAGCACAGAGATTAGCGGACTCCAATAAGGTAAAGTTGCACATTGATCACACTACGTGGTGGTGCCCTCCTGTCTACAGCCTACTATGAAGACCTCCCTTCTTATCAGCTCTCCCCACACTATGCATGGTCATCGCTCCAGAACGTGTGTTTTCTACAATCTCTGTGTGCATATGGTTTCCTTCGAGCAGAGTGATTATTGTAAGGTTGGGTAAACTTCTTGTTTTAGTTGCCATTTTTTGAGCCAAAGCCAGCAATGGATCCAGCGGGATGAAGAAGTATACGTCCTGTGACAACCACTTGTGGCTTTGGCTTAAAAACAAACCTTCATCCAAAATTGCCTCCAAACCTGGGTGTGTGATCTGAAACTCTGTGTTCCTCTGTTATTCCTCCTAGTATTTTGTGACTAAAGTGACAACTAGAAATCACTGAAAACCATTGTGATGTAGGGAGAACATGATAAAAAAAAAAAAAAAAAGGCTGACGTCAAAGAATAGTCCCACTGCTACCTACAGATGATCAACCAGTATCAAGGACTAAAACTCAAACAGTCTAGATGCATTTCCCCGATTCATCAGGGGATAATAATAAGGGACCATAGACGCAGGTATAAGGTGAGCACCATATAAATGAATAAAATCAAGAGGCTTTAATGGTGTAGAGCAGGGATCAGCAGCCTTCGGCACGCCAGCTGCTGTGAAACTACATCTCCCAGCATGCAAACATGCTCGGGTGCTCTTCTAACTCCCATAGAAGTGAATGAAGCATTATAGGAGTTGTAGTTTTTGAACATCTGGAGTGCCGGAGGTTGCTGATCCCTGGGACTTTAGGATGAGAGAGGTTGTCTTTGGTAGCCATTAACAACCTCTTTCAGCAGTGCCCCAGCGATCGCATTGTGACTGACATTTAAAGGGGTTGTGTCTCTCTTTAGCAAATCGCATTCATCATGTAGAGAAAGTTAATACAAGGCACTTACTAATGTATTGTGATTGTCCATATTGCCTCCTTTGCTGGCTGGATTCATTTTTCCATTACATTATACACTGATCACTTCCAGAGGTTACCACCACCGCTGCAGCGCAGATCTGAGGTGGCCAGGACTGGAGCTGCTGCGCATGCCTGACTATGCGCACTCCCGTGGCCCCAGCCTCCAGAGAGGTCAGCGTCTTTTCCTATAGTGTGCAAGAACGGCCACGGCTGCGGGATTGCAGGGCGGTCATAACCATGGAAATAAGCAGTGTATAATGTGAGGGAAAAATGAAGACAGGAAAGAAGACAATATGGACAATCACAATACATTAGTAAGTGCCTTGTATCAACTTTCTCTACATGATAAATACCACTTTAAAGTCAGTCATTGACGTGTGACTACTGGAAATTTGGCAAAAGAACCGAGAAACAAGGAAGGGGGGGCTTGGTGCTGCCGGTATCTTCTCAATCCTTAGAGTTGCCAGCACTCCAGAAGAGTGATATGGAGTACTGTAAAAAGCTGTGTACTGGGGTCATACACAATATGATACCTCTTGGCGCAAAACCACAACCGCGAATGACGTCTTATAAAAAGGTTTTTATTTTTGATCAGATGACAATGCGTTTCGGAGTAAGAGTACTCCTTTTTCAAGTCTTTGGAACCGGGCACATGCGGTTAGCGCGACCAATCCAGATGCTATGGATCGGGCTGCTGCGTCGTCACCTGATCAAAAATAAAAACCTTCTTATAAGACGTCATTCGCGGTTGTGGTTTTGCGCCAAGAGGTATCCTATTGTGTACGACCCCAGTACACAGCTTTTTCCAATGCGATCACTGGGGCACTGCTGAAATAGGTTGTGAATGGCTACCAAAGACAAACCGTGAATTTCTTGGAAATGCAAGGAACCTCTCTCAGCCTAAAGTCTCTACACCAGGCACGCTCAACCTGCGGCCCTCCAGCTGTTGTGAAACTACAACTCCCACCATGCCCTGCTGTAGGCTGTCCTGGCTTGCTGGGAGTTGTTGTCTTGCAACAGCTGGAGGGCCACAGTTTGAGCATCCCTGCTCTACACCATTAAAGCCTCTTTATTTTATTCATTTATATAGTGCTTCCCTATACTGTAGCACTGTACAGAGATTGTCATCACCCATATCGTTATCACATTATGGGGAATACAAGTATTTAGTAAAACTGACGTGTCAGGAGAGGCAATGGATCCTCTATACATACGGGTGAAACTCAAAAAATTAGAATATCGGGCAAAGTTCATTTATTTCAGTAATGTAATTTAAAAGGTGAAACTAACATATGAGAGAGACTCATTACATGCAAAGCGAGATATTTCAAGCCTTTATTTGGTATAATTTGGATGATTATGGCTTACAGCTTATGAAACCCCAAAGTCACAATCTCAGGTCCCCTTTGCTCAGGGGGTATGGATTAATTAGCTGACTAGAGGGTGACACTTTGAGCCTAGAATATTGAACCTTTTAAGCTGCATTACTGAAATAAATGGACTTTTGCAGGATATTCGAATTTTTCGAGTTTCACCTGTAAGTACCTCCATTCGTTCCTGTGCCCTTCTGCCGTCTCACCTGCTTATTTTTTTTTATCTTTCTCTTGCAGCTTAAATTAACCCCCGAATACCTACAACTTATTAAATACCAAGCCATCGCTGCCAACAGTAAGATCTATTTTGGAAACGACATCCCAAACATGTTTATGGAGACCAGCCCTACAAGCACCCATGCCCATTCAGGTGACCTACCTCCGGAGGACCCCTTTAAGCTCAAAGACTCAATTTTTTCTGATGAACCCCAATCGTGAGGACATAAAGAAAAAGTTATTTTGTTTTTACGATTAAAAAAAAAAAAAGGAAAAAATATATAAAAATTGCGAAACTAAATCAGCATTTTTCTATAGATCTGCAGCCTCTAAAATGAGCATTGACGCGCCCTAGATGAGGTTGTCTTTTCAGATTTGTTTTTTTTTTTTGTATGATTTTTTTTTTTTTAACAATATGAATGTTTGTGATTATTGTGTTGGATGCTCAGGGTGCTCGGTGAGATTTTTCCACTGATGCGATATTACTATAACACACTGTCCCTGACAGCACATCACTGTGTGCAAAATGCAGTGTGTGACAAAGAACATACAGTGATAAAATACAATCTGTCGTATTACTTATGGGACCAAATCTTGTGGCGGCAAGATCCACAAACTGAATGAGGATAGACTCACATTATTAGCCGGGTCTGTGTTTCCGTGCCCGCAGCCAGATGCCCTGAAAACCTAGGTAGGGGATGATGTAGCATAGCTTCCAAGGTTCCGTCACAGGCACATTATAGCTCAAGCCTGCCCTAAGTTGTGTAGGCTTCAGCCACACAGTGGAAATAGACTGCTTCCATGGTAGATTGCTATAAAACAGGATTTTAGGCTATGGACACCTTTTGGATCATCTTTTATCATATTGCAGATATTATGGGCTAAAAACTATTTTGGAATTGATTTTTTTATTACTAATTTTGCATCGTTTGGCTTCTGCAGCCTGCATGTATTACAACACATAACAAGCTGCTGGATGCCAGTTACTGTCAATTCCATCAGCTCTCTGACGGCCCGGTCTTCAGCCCCTCATGTGTCGTTGATCATAATTTGGCTTAAATTGAGCCATCAGAGAGCCCGTGTGACGGAATTGACCCGGAGTGGCATTCATCAGTTTGCTATGTATTGGAATACATGCAGGCTGCAGAAGCCAAGCGGCACAACATTTTAAATCCAACAGCCATTTGTTTTGCCTATTATACCTGCAATTGAATGTAAAAATTAGCCAGCGGTGTTGCTAGATTATTCATCTTAGAGTATGTTCAGATGTTATGCTTTCAGTGTTTTACAAAACCCTATTCACACATGGAAGATTTTTTCCATGGTGGCTTTTTTTTTTTTCTATTTTGGAAGAATTCCTCCTATAGTTTTGGAGGGAGGAAGAAAGGCAAAAACTGTAGTGAAAAGCGTCATGTGTAAGAGCTACAGTCCCCATCCATGCGTCAGGTCCCATAGACAGACATCGCTTCACATTTCTCTACAACTTTTTGGAGAATGTTTTCTCAGTGAGGGGCAATTCTAGGAGTTTATTCACACGTCGTGGTTTTTGCTGTGATTTACTGCAAAGTGTTTTGGAAAATCGCAGCACAAACTGCAACCTGTGTGAGTAAACCACAAGGCCGTATCCACACGGCTCTGCACCCCCTCCAGGTATGGCACCTATAGACTTCTAGACTGGATGCCGGCGCTCTTCTGACACTACAACTCTCCGAATCCTCCTTTCACTTCTATGGGCATTACAAGAACAGCCAAGTAAGTGTATATGCTGGGAGTTGTAGTTTAACAGCAGCTAGATTGCAGAAGGTTGCTGATCTTTGGGATTCCATTATATCGAATACTATTAGTTTTTGTAAAAGCAGTATACCGTCCTATAGAAGCCAGATGGAGGCCAAAGGGACACTGACTAATGGACCTCTATGGGCGCTGTATGTTTCTTTAAATGGATCAGTATTCTAGCCGATCACCATGTGATAAATGAACCGTGTATTATCCTCTACTCCATGTATTGGGCATAATGCTGCTCTTATCCAATCTCCGTTCACATCTAGATGGCGCTTTTAATGTATGTGCCCATAGGGGGGGACGTGTATAGAATTAGCGCTAATGTACAAAACCACACATCGGTTTTAGGTAAGGTAATAATATATTGGTGTTTTACTCAACCAGAGGATTGTATAGAAGAAACTTGAGAAACGATATACTGTTCTAAATCTACTGCCGCATCAGATTTTTTTATTTTAGGACCCAGACTAATAAAATCTTGCTTTTCTGTACCACTGAGGACAGACTGCGGCGACACTGCCTTCGTTGGAGTAGTGATTGATGTACTGTATAATATATACAGGACATATATATAATTTAGACCTCATATAGTACACGGACCCATTCATTTCTATGGGGCCATGCACACGTCTGTGGTTTTTTTGCAGGTCCACAGTCCTAGAACATGTCCTATTCTGGTCTTGATTACGGACAGGAGCAATCATTTCTCTTGATGGGAGTGAGAAAAATGCGGATTGCACATGGAAGATCCGAGGTTTTAGGACTGTAATCCAGACATGGTTGTGTGCATGAGGCCTTACAGCTATGATTACACGTTGAGGGAGATTTATTAAAACTAGTGCAAGAAAACCAGACGCAGAAACCAAAAGAAACTCATTTTCGAGAAGTGAATGAAATCTGCCTTCTTCTACAGTTTGTCATCTCTAGGATATGCATCACATTATGATCCATGGCGGTCTGACCTCTGGGACACCCACCGCTCCTGAGAAAATAAGGGGATGCTGTGCCCTGCTTCAGTGCCCCTGGCATGTGGTATGCGGAGGACTTCTGCGATGCCCCATTCTGGTGACTAGGGCTGGTTGCAGGAGTGCCATTGGGCAGGAAAAACTTAGAAAGGGATGAAGTGTTACACCAGCCCTCAGAATCGGTGAAGGTCCTAGAGGTTGGACCCCTGCCACCACTTTCTTATGACCCCAGGATCGTTATCTGCAATTACTAGGGATTGTATTACAGGAGCAGCTTCATGTCTTCCTCACTTCTCTGCTATCACCTTCATTTTCTTTATGGTTTGCAATTTTTCATAGTATTAATCATCTTGTATTACCAAATGTTAGCTGCAGTCTAGATATGCTGAGCCTGGATGCTAATGGCCACTAAGGGAATATTCACATGCAAGTGAGCAGGTTAAAGGACATCTGTCAGCAGTTTTGTACCTATGACACTGGCTGACCTGTTACATGTGAACTTGGCAGCTGAAGGCCTCTGTGTTGGTCCCATGTTCATATGTGCCGGCATTGCTGAGAAAAATTATGTTTAATAGATGCAAATGAGCCTCTAGGAGCAACGGGGGCGTTGCCGTTACACCTAGAGGATCTGCTCTTTCTACAACCGCTGTGCCCTCTGCACTGGGGAAAATGTCATCATGCCTGGCCATGTCAATCAAAGTGGAGAGGACGCGGCAGTTTTAGAAAGAGCAGATCCTTTAGGTGTAATGGAAACCACAACATTCAGCTGCCAAGTGCACATGTAACAGGTCAGCCAGTGTCATAGGGACAAAACTGCTGACAGATGCCCTTTACTGCATGCACTGGGAAAAATAATCAAATGCAGATTTTAACATCTATGGCATGTTTATTACAGCTGCAGATTCTACATGGAAAAGCTGCGGATGAGCTCCATTGAATTAGATGGGGGGCAGATCCGCTGGTCAGTCGGCGGGAGAGATCTGCCTTTCAGACTTCTGCCTTGTATTAGTCTTTTAGAATTTAGATTATCCATCGTGCAGTGGATCATGGCCTGCTTTTTGCCCCTGACAGATTCATACTTGGCTTTTCTCAATCCTTCTTTGAAGCGTACCGATCATTCCTGATGAATTTTCAGGATAAGTCTCTGTTCACACCTATTCTGTGGTTTCCATTGTAAGCCTCATGGACTGTAGGTCCTTTGACACGTCCGTATGTGTTTTGCGGATCCGCAAAACATGGACACCGGCAATGTGCGGACCGCACATCGCCGGCACTCATAGAAAATGCGTTTTCTTGTCCACAATTGAGGACAAGAATAGGACATGTTCTATTTATTTGCAGATCTGGAAGTGCGGATCCGCAAATGCGGATGCGGACAGCACATTCCGGCCCCATTGAAAATGAATGGGTCCGCACCTGTTCCGCAACATTGCGGAACGGATGCGGACCCATTTTGGGGACGTGTGAATGGACCCTTACAGTGGGTTCTGCCGCGGTCTCTGCTGTTTTGACAGAAAACGCAGCCCTTCATTCAGCACTATTTTTCCCATCAGAAACACTAAATCTGTGACGGAGGCTGCCAGCGTAGCCTCTGATGTAGATATGAGCATAGGTTCAGCCCTCGCCTGTGTACCGCTGACCACAGGGGGGGCAGATATAGTAAGACGGGCGTTACAAATTCCAGTCTTAGTATGAAGTCCATCAAATTTATTAAGAGGCACAAGTCTCCCGGGCATGAGGTTTTTGTGTGACTGAAACCCGGCACTCATGCTGGAAGGCAGCCAGATATCAATATAGACAATGGGATCTGGCGGTGAACTGCAGTATCTGGCTAGGATCTGATAAACTCAACTGTGAACCTACCCTTACTTCCAGTTTCTGCAATAAATTATAGTAAGGCCTCATGCATATGACTTTTTCGCTCCGCAAATCATGGACACCGGCTGTGGGGGTTCTACATTTTGCAGAACGGATTGTCTAGCCCTCAATAGAGAAGTCCTTTCCTTGTCCGTGATATGGACAAGAATAGGACATGTTCAAATTTGGCCTCGGAACGGACGTGCAAATGGGAACAGCACACGGTGTGCTGTCCGTATCTTTTGCAGCCCCATGGAAGAGGATGGGTCCGCATTTGACCCGGCAAAAATGCAGCTCGGATGTGGACCCCAACCACGGTCGTGTGCATGCGGCCTATTGCCCTGCTATGGGAGGCCATGCCCTTCCCACTAAGCCCCACCCACTTTTGAAAAGTGGTAAAAGTGAAAAGTCGGAAATATGGAATGCACCAAAATGTGCGACACCACCATACTGACCTAAAACCTCAAATAAATGTCTTTTTCCTCCAGTTTTCAGTATGCCTCCATGGCGTCACTTCCACATCTCCATTGTATCTTCTCTCTGTTTGGAAGGTCCTGCGGCTGGAGCTTGTCCTTCTCCACAGTAGTATTTTTATACCTGCATGCTCAGGTGTCTTATATGGGTGCAGTACCTTCCCAGTAGAAGACAGGGGAACCTCTGCAGCCTCTTCTCATCCAGAGTAAATACACTGATATATGTGACTTTCAGAGACGCCATTAAATGTAACCATACGGACTGTGCCGAGACCTTGATGTCAAATCAATAAAGTACAGAGATGTCACCGCGTTGTTGTGTCGCTACCTCTAGGTTTTTCTGACCATGTCACACTGTGCCTATAAAATGTATTCATGTATGAAGTGTAATTAAGTCCTGTAAGACAATGCAAAGGATGAATGCTGAGTACCGTATACGGTTCAGGGGGTTGTGCAGGTAGGCCCTTCCGTACAGCACACGGCAGAGGGAAGTGTAGCCCTTCTGTTTCTTAGCAAGGTTAGGTCTATTATAACAAGCAACCCTATCCTTAGGCCTCATTCACACTGCACACAAGTGTCACCCTACAGTGATCTATACAGCACCAATACCTGAAAATGAAAACCGAGGTAGTGTAGAAGTAGGGGAGATTGCTTCCATAATATGCCACTATTTTGCTTAGTTTTTTTGTCTGTGATATGGCGGTATGTTAGCGCTGCATGGTCTATCTGTAATGTTCTTATGATATACAGTGCATTTGGAAAGTCTACAGACCCTTTAACTTTTTTTACATTTTGCTATGTTGTGGACTTGTGCTAAAATAAAAGTTTTCCCACATCATTCCTCGCTCAATACCCCATAATGAAAGTGAAAACAGAATGTTTGAAATCTTTGTTAATTTACTGAAAAGGAAAAAATAAAATATTGCATTGACATACAGTAAGTATTCAGACCCTTTACTCAGTACTTCGTTGATGCACCTTTGGCAGTGATTGCAGCCTCCAGTCTTCTTAGGGCTCTTTCACACTTGCGTTTTTTTTCTTCCGGCATAGAGTTCCGTCGTCGGGGCTCTATGCCGGAAGAATCCTGATCAGTTTTATCCTAATGCATTCTGAATGGAGAGAAATCCATTCAGGATGCATCAGGATGTCTTCAGTTCCGGAACGGAACGTTTTTTGGCCGGAGAAAATACTGCAGCATGCTGCGCTTTTTGCTCCGGCCAAAAATCCTGAAGACTTGCCGCAAGGCCGGATCCGGAATTAATACCCATTGAAAGGCATTGATCCGGATCCGGCCTTAAGCTAAACGTCGTTTCGGCGCATTGCCGGATCCGACGTTTAGCTTTTTCTGAATGGTTACCATGGCTGCCAGGACGCTAAAGTCCTGGCAGCCATGGTAAAGTGGAGCGGGGGAGCAGCATACTTACCGTCCGTGCGGCTCCCGGGGCGCTCCAGAGTGACGTCAGGGCGTCCCAATCGCATGGATCACGTGATCGCATGGCACGTCATCCATGCGCATGGGGCGCTCTGACGTCATTCTGGAGCGCCCCAGGAGCCGCGCGGACTGTAAGTATACCGCTCCTACTATGACAAACAGGACTTTAATAGCGTCCTGGCTGCCATAGTAACACTGAAAGCATTTTGAAGACGGATCCGTCTTCAAATGCTTTCAGTACACTTGCGTTTTTCCGGATCCGGCGTGTAATTCCGGCAAGTGGAGTACACGCCAGATCCGGACAATGCAAGTGTGAAAGAGGCCTTAGGTATGATGCCACAAGGTTTGCACACCTGGATTTGGGGATTTTCTGCCATTCTTCTCTGCAGATCCTCTTAAGGTCTATCAGGTTGGATGAGGACTGTCTGTAAAGAGCCATTTAAGTTTCTCCAGAGATGTTTGATGGGTTCAAGTCAGGGCTCTGGCTGGGCCACTCAAGGACACTCTGAGAGATGCTGACTAGTCTCCCTGTCCCAGGCACTGTAAAACACCCCCACAGCATGATGCCACCTCCATGCTTCACTGTAGGGATGCTACTGGGCAGGTGATAGGCACTGCCTGGTTTCCTCCAGACATGACACTTAGAATTGAGGCCAAAAATGTCAATCTTTGTTTCATCAGACCAGAGAATCTTGTTTCTGAGAGTCCTTTTAGATGTTTTCTTGCAAACTCTAGGCAGCCCTCATGTCTTTTGACTGTGGAGAGGCTGGTCACTCTGCATAAAACCCAGATCGGTGGGGTTCTGCAGTGGTGGTTGACCTTCTAAAAGTTTCTCCCATCTGTACACCGGATGTTTGAAGCTCAGCCAGAGTGGTCACCTCTCTTAGGCCTCATGCACACAAACGTATATTGTCTTTCCATGTCCGTTTTAGAAATTAGTCCGTTTGCATTCCGTTCCACAAAAAAATAGAACATGTCCTATTATTGTCCGCATTACGGACAAGGATAGGACCGTTCTATTAAGGGCACATGGACTTCATCCTTATTGTTTGCGGACCGCAAAATACATAGTCGTGTGCATGAGGCCTTACCAAGGATCATTTGGCCAGATTTGTTTGGTGGGCAACCAGATCTAGGAAGAGTCCTAGTTATTTCAAACTTCTTCCATTTAAGAATTATGGAGGCCACTGTGCAAATATTTCTTAAATTCTGTTTTCACTTTCTCATTATGGGGTATTGAGTGCAGAATGATACCCCTTCGTCTCCTCATGAACTCCATTCCTACAGAGACTCATCTGAAGATCTTATCAGATGTATTCATGATCATAATCCCTGACAAGCAGAGAGGAGGATGAGTCAGCTCTTTAGTTCAAGTGTTGTGAAGTGCCTTGTCCTCCTGTGTGATTAGGACAGGTTCTGTGTGTACTAATAGGGCGGCGGCCATTTTATTTCTCCTAATGATTGCTCCCTAGAGTAAATGAGCCATTATAACTAAAGAACAGTATTTGAGAATATACTGTATTTATAATAAAGTAATACAGTATTTAACATAGTACGTAAGGCTGAAAAAAGACATTTGTCCATCCAGTTCGGCCTGTTATCCTGCAAGTTGATCCAGAAGAAGGTAGGTATTTTCATTTTCTTAATTCCCAGAGAACCTCTTTAAAGGGCCAGCATCCCGACCACTACCTCTTGGTTAGCTTTACTACATGCATGTTACGTTCCCATAATTCCCAATCCTATAAACCCTTGGCGACATACGCTGTACATCTATGGAGCGGGTTTATTAACTGAGCCTCCGCCATACGTGGCTCTGTCTTATAGCTGACACATGCCAGCACTGACCATGATCGGAGATAACTCTGATCCCGAGCATTTAACCTCTCAGATGCCGCGGTCTAGATCAAGAGGTTAATAATCAACAATAATTTTGCGGCACACTTAATGCACAATGAGTCACCTTTATTGGATAAGAAAAGGGTTAATCCATATTACAAAGTTAATTCTCAGCATAAAATAAAAAGGCAGATTCTTTACAGCAACGTTTTGGTCACATATAGATCTTTATGAAGCCGAATATGGAGAAGCCAGGGGAGAAGGGGCGAGCGGTGGGGGACCGTGTGTGATGTGCGGCTCCGGAGACACACTGATCGGCACCACAGTCCAACATGGTGGAGGCTGGCGCTCCCTTCTGGCTCATGTAAGTGGGTGTGACTAAGTGGTGACGGAATTGCGGCAGATTTATTATCGCCGTGCACCAGATTATAATGGTTTAAACCGTGTAAAATAAAGTGTCTTACTTCAGGCAAGATGCGCCAAATCTATTCCACTGAGCGCACTGCTGTAATACATTTGGTGCATCTTCTTACTGCCAGGTCAAAAAGTCTCCATTATTAGGGCTCATGCGCACAGTGATACCAAAACATGGATACTGGCCGACCGATAACAGAACAGTCCTATCCTTGTGCGGCAGAATGGACATTGAAGTGATGGGGTCTGCATCCAACCACAAAAAAATGCGTCCGTGTGCATGAGCCCTAAGGCAAGATTGGGAAATACTGACACCAAAGCTACAGACTGCCTGGCTGTGAAGAGGTTAAACCCTCAGCTACTTTTATGCCACTAGCAAGCAGGCAGGAGACTAACACGTCAGACGCTAGGGGTCACGTGACCCTCTGAGCCTGGGCACGTGCTCCTCCCACTCACGGCACGGATCACATGGTCATGACGTCACCGCAGGTCCTTTAGCTCTCAGCAGCAGGGAATGTGGAGGGCAGGCATGTCACAGGAGATAGGGAAAGCGCTCAGCTCGGTGCGGGAGAAGGTGCAGCATGCTGCCGCCAGGAGACCCACGGTGAGCGGCACCTCTCATATCGGTCCTATGCTGCTGCCGTTTCCCGGAGCATGATGGGAATTGTAGTTCCACAGCCATGGTTGCCGATGCCGACCTTTCATTCTGTGAACCTTCCCAAATATCGGGCCCACGCTGTGAGGGCGTAGCGGGTACATGGTGTACAGTTCACTACACTGACATAACATCTGTATATGGACCCAGGGTTCTATAGTGGGAGAGAAGACAGGCAGACTGGTGCCATGTATACCGCCGGTGCCCGGCACACACCATCGACTGGGGCGCAGTTGTGATTTTCATTGTTTCAGTGGCAAGAATAGCGCCTTGACCTGCTGGTATGTGACTGCTGCAGCCATGACCTGCTGGTATGTGACTGCTGCAGCCATGACCTGCTGGTATGTGACTGCTGCAGCCATGACCTGCCCATGTACTGTATGTGACTGCTGCAGCCATGGCCTGCCCATGTACTGTATGTGACTGCTGCAGCCATGGCCTGCCCATGTACTGTATGTGGCTGCTGCAGCCATGACCTGCCCATGTACTGTATGTGACTGCTGCAGCCATGGCCTGCCCATGTACTGTATGTGACTGCTGCAGCCATGGCCTGCCCATGTACTGTATGTGGCTGCTGCAGCCATGACCTGCCCATGAACTGTATGTGACTGCTGCAGCCATGACCTGCCCATGTACTGTATGTGACTGCTGCAGCCATGACCTGCCCATGTACTGTATGTGACTGCTGCAGCCATGACCTGCCCATGTACTGTATGTGACTGCTGCAGCCATGGCCTGCCCACGTACTGTATGTGACTGCTGCAGCCATGACCTGCCCATGTACTGTATGTGACTGCTGCAGCCATGGCCTGCCCATGTACTGTATGTGACTGCTGCAGCCATGGCCTGCCCATGTACTGTATGTGGCTGCTGCAGCCATGACCTGCCCATGAACTGTATGTGACTGCTGCAGCCATGACCTGCCCATGTACTGTATGTGACTGCTGCAGCCATGACCTGCCCATGTACTGTATGTGACTGCTGCAGCCATGACCTGCCCATGTACTGTATGTGACTGCTGCAGCCATGGCCTGCCCACGTACTGTATGTGACTGCTGCAGCCATGACCTGCCCATGTACTGTATGTGACTGCTGCAGCCATGGCCTGCCCATGTACTGTATGTGACTGCTGCAGCCATGGCCTGCCCATGTACTGTATGTGGCTGCTGCAGCCATGACCTGCCCATGAACTGTATGTGACTGCTGCAGCCATGACCTGCCCATGTACTGTATGTGACTGCTGCAGCCATGACCTGCCCATGTACTGTATGTGACTGCTGCAGCCATGACCTGCCCATGTACTGTATGTGACTGCTGCAGCCATGGCCTGCCCATGTACTGTATGTGGCTGCTGCAGCCATGGCCTGCCCATGAACTGTATGTGACTGCTGCAGCCATGACCTGCCCACGTACTGTATGTGACTGCTGCAGCCATGACCTGCCCACGTACTGTATGTGACTGCTGCAGCCATGACCTGCTGGTATGTGACTGCTGCAGCCATGACCTGCCCACGTACTGTATGTGACTGCTGCAGCCATGACCTGCCCATGTACTGTATGTGACTGCTGCAGCCATGACCTGCCCACGTACTGTATGTGACTGCTGCAGCCATGACCTGCCCACGTACTGTATGTGACTGCTGCAGCCATGACCTGCCCATCTACTGTATGTGACTGCTGCAGCCATGACCTGCCCACGTACTGTATGTGACTGCTGCAGCCTTGACCTGCTGGTATGTGGCTGCTGCAGCCATGACCTGCCCACGTACTGTATGTGACTGCTGCAGCCATGACCTGCTGGTATGTGACTGCTGCAGCCATGACCTGCCCACGTACTGTATGTGACTGCTGCAGCCATGACCTGCCCACGTACTGTATGTGACTGCTGCAGCCATGACCTGCCCATGTACTGTATGTGACTGCTGCAGCCATGACCTGCCCACGTACTGTATGTGACTGCTGCAGCCATGACCTGCCCACGTACTGTATGTGACTGCTGCAGCCATGACCTGCCCACGTACTGTATGTGACTGCTGCAGCCATGACCTGCCCATGTACTGTATGTGACTGCTGCAGCCATGACCTGCCCACGTACTGTATGTGACTGCTGCAGCCATGACCTGCCCACGTACTGTATGTGACTGCTGCAGCCATGACCTGCCCACGTACTGTATGTGACTGCTGCAGCCATGACCTGCCCACGTACTGTATGTGACTGCTGCAGCCATGACCTGCCCACGTACTGTATGTGACTGCTGCAGCCATGACCTGCCCACGTACTGTATGTGACTGCTGCAGCCATGACCTGCCCACGTACTGTATGTGACTGCTGCAGCCATGACCTGCCCACGTACTGTATGTGACTGCTGCAGCCATGACCTGCCCATGTACAGGTATGTGACTGCTGCAGCCATGACCTGTCCATGTATTGTATGTGACTGCTGCAGCCATGACCTGCCCACGTACTGTATGTGACTGCTGCAGCCATGACCTGCCCATGTATTGTATGTGACTGCTGCAGCCATGACCTGCCCACGTACTGTATGTGACTGCTGCAGCCATGACCTGCCCACGTACTGTATGTGACTGCTGCAGCCATGACCTGCCCACGTACTGTATGTGACTGCTGCAGCCATGACCTGCCCATGTACTGTATGTGACTGCTGCAGCCATGACCTGCCCATGTACTGTATGTGACTGCTGCAGCCATGACCTGCCCATGTACAGGTATGTGACTGCTGCAGCCATGACCTGCCCATGTATTGTATGTGACTGCTGCAGCCATGACCTGCCCACGTATTGTATGTGACTGCTGCAGCCATGACCTGCCCACGTACTGTATGTGACTGCTGCAGCCATGACCTGCCCACGTACTGTATGTGACTGCTGCAGCCATGACCTGCCCATGTACTGTATGTGACTGCTGCAGCCACGGCAGGCCCACGTACTGTATGTGACTGCTGCTGCCACGATGTGCCCGTATACCGTATGTGACTGCTGCAGCCAATTACTGGTCTCAGTGGTATCTTTCGTACCGTATCCCTATACTGAGACGCTGTTTCTTTTGCTTTCTCCTCAACAAACCTTTATGTACAGCATGTGGGTGAGGGTCTTGCCATAGGATGTATTTGCCATGTGGTGAGAACCATGCCCACCCAGCTGTATTCTATTAACTTATTAGAACCAAATTGTGTATTCAGAACGCACCAAAGTGGAGCAAGTGACGCAGGCTCGTCTTTGTGGTTGTTTTGCGTTTAGAGGGATTCAATACCATTTTTGTGGGGGTTTAGACTGTCTGTCCCGTCATTATGCAGACATTTCTCACCGCCCTCTGACCAGTGTGGTGTCATAAATATGGCGGTCGGACCAGTTACCATTTTTATTGCTGCATGGATAAATCGGCAGTAATGTAAAATGGATCCATGTAGGAGCATTCCTACATGTCCTGATATAAGGCCGCACAGTACTGGGGTCCTTCTCCTCCAGAACATGATGCCTGTATAATGGTTGATGTCTGTCTTTGTAGAGCCTTCCTGCTGTCCAGCCCAGATTGGTGGCCGTAAGCAAGACCAAGCCGGCCAACATGGTGATTGAGGCTTACAATCAAGGCCAGCGCTTTTTTGGGGAGAACTATGTAAGTATGGATAGGTTCTTCTCCTGGGGTGTTGACCATTTGTTCCAACTAGGGATGAGTGAACACCCGGGACCCCCACAGATCAGCTGTATGAGAAGACAGTGGCGCTCCTGTGAGCATCGGGGCCTTCTCTCAGCTTTCCCTAGGCCAGTGACAGCGCGTTCATCGATCACGTGCCCCAGGAACACCTCAGCCCTATTCAAGTGAATGGGACTGAGCTGCTATACAATGTACGGCACTGTGCTTGGTGAGCATGGAGAGGGCCACACCATAACTTATTGTCCATGGTAGCCGAATCCATAAGGGAATTCTTAGATAACTCGAACCTTGTACGCTGAACTTGAAAACACAAGTTCGCTCATCCCTAGTTCCAACTGATTTGAAGGAGTTTTCCATGATTTTTATACTGATCGTTGGGGATCTGACACCCAGGACCCCCTCCGATCAGCTATTTGAGAAGGCACTGGCGCTCCTGTGAGCGCAGCGGCCCTCTCCATGATCACCAAGCACAGCGCCGTACATTGTATAGCAGCCGTGCTTGGTATCGCAGCTCAGTCCCATTCACTTGAATAGGGCTGAGGTGTTCCTGGGCCACGTGATCGATGAACGCGCCGTCACTGGCCTAGGGAAAGCTGAGAGAAGGCCCCGGTGCTCACAGGAGCGCCACTGTCTTCTCATACAGCTGATCTGTGGGGTCCGGGGTGTTGGACTTCCACTGATCAGATACTTATGACCTATCCAGAGGAAGTAGAAAGATCTTGGGAAAACGCCTTTAATGACCATCCAGCCAGTAGAAAAACGATTCTAACTTTTGCCTAAAGTGGAGGTCCCCTCACCACCCTTCCATTCTTTACCTGGCTTCTCTGGGTCTGTAGATCCATGGGGTCAAGGTTCCTGGGCTGGTCATGATGGCATCTGCTGTCTGGGACATGGGCAGAAGCAGCCTAGTTGGGGTCTTAGTACTTGTATCTTGGGCCCCCAGTATAGTAGTACATTGCTGCCCAACAACCTTTTTTTTTATGTCACAAAATGTACACAATGACATTCTATATCTGAAGTATTTACTGATTTTATTTGATTCATCTTTTTAGGCTCAAGAACTGGTTGAAAAGGCCTCAGATGCTAATGTAAGATATTTCCATTACTATACTTTCTGTTTCAAGATCTCTGCTTGCTGTGAATGGAACAGTGGAGAAGGAAGCTCTCCATACTTCCACGGGGGTTGCCTTGTTAGGCAATGGATGTGCTTCTAAAGAGCGGATACTTTCTGCTGTGTCTCCACAAGGTGAATCAGTGTCCTGGTGACAATGGAGGCGTTTTACTGATCCAAATGCACCAGAATTCTGACTGCACCAAACTGGAAATGTGGTTTAAGTTATGACAATGTGCAAATTCAAAATTCTGGCACAAAGTGAGCCAACTAATAGGTGGTAGAAAGCTAGAGTAGACAGTCTGAAGGTGCAGCAGCAGCACATTTTTAGGCTCTCTGGTCTGAAGGTACGTTCACATCTGTGGCATGCCTGATCCGGCACAAATTCTGTCTGTCAGCCAAAATCAGGCATTTATGCCAGAAAGCAGCAAGATCGTGGGTGGACCCCATCTATAGTCCATGGGGATCCAGCAGTGGACTGTCCGGCAGTGCCGGATCTGGTGAAATCTGGCAGGCTGCTCTCTGTTGCAGATGTGAACGTGCCCTAGGTTTTTACAGCCTTCATATTTGACAGCATTAGTAAATCTGCCTCATTATCTTAAAAGGAACCTGTCACCTCCCAAAACCATCGCAAGCCGCCAGCAGTACCTGCGTGTAGCCAGCAGTGTGTTTCTGATGAGGCCTTTCTGAAGACCGATGCGGCTAAAGTACTGAAAACGTTGTTTTATCCCCTGCCCGGCGCGCTTCTCTAGTCAGGCTTGAAGTCACGGGGGCAGCGGCCTCCTTGCTTCAAGTCATGGTAACCACGCCCCCTTCCCCGCCCCTTCGCTGTGATTGACAGCGCTTATGCACGACCGTTCGGCTGGCTTTGCCGAACAGCCGGCCGTCAGTCACAGCGAAGGGGCGGGGAAGGGGGCGTGGTTACCATGACTTGAAGCAAGGAGGCCGCTGCCCCTGTGACTTCAAGCCTGACTAGAGAAGCGCGCCGAGGAGGGGATTAAACAAAGTTTTCAGTACTTTAGCCGCATTGGTCTTCAGAAAGAAAGGCCTCATCAGAAACACACTGCTGGCTACACGCAGGTACTGCTGGCGGCTTGGGATGGTTTTGGGAGGTGACAGGTCCCCTTTAATAGGGTTTGCTGGGGCTTTACCTACATTTTTCTGTTTCCCCCTAACTTGTGAAAGGCAGAGAATTTCAGCGATACTTACCTTTCTCGGCTGTGATCACATGACCGCCCAAAGCGACCGGATGTGCTCCTGTTTCTTCCTGTTCAGCTGCATGGACATTATCCGGTCAAGAATTTGGGGGAAAAGCTTGCAGAAGGTCATGTGATCACAGCCGAGGTTGTAGAATCTGAGCCGTCACAAAAGGGTAAGTACTGCTGAAGCACTCTCCCACAGGTTAGCGAAAACAGAGAATTTAGGTGAGGCCCGGAGATCCCCTTTCACTTAAATGTCACTGTACTGAGAATCAACAGCTGCAAAACAGTCCTGTGTACAGGCGTGTCTGCTCTGGCTACTACCTGAGCCATGTTTGAGGCTCCTTATGGGCACAGACACTAAAAAGAGAGTTCCTTTCCTTCTGCAGAGAGCAGTTTCACACATTGTGGATATAGTACTCCTACCTTTGGTGGAGCTCGGGATTCCTTGCTGTGGAGCACACGTGAGCTCTGCTCGCTATAGTACTGCTCACAATACAAATCGGGGTCCCATGCATACATGGTGAGACAGCCATAGTCAGTTGAATGATTTGTGTTATAATGTATTATTGATCTTCATTCTAGATTTTATCTTCCTGCCCAGAGATTAAATGGCATTTCATTGGGCATCTGCAGAAAAACCACATCAACAAGTTAGTTGGTAAGTGTGGAGACATGCCGTTGGGTAGTGAGCTGCCTGTATGCACTACATCACACGGAGACCCTGCGTGCCTCCAGGAGACACCGTATACCTCAATATCCAACACAGCAGCCCATAGTGAATGGAGCATGCTGGGAGTTGTAGTTTCACCACATCTGGAGTTTCAAAGGTTGCTGACCACTGTTATAGATCCACACAACAAAGATCTGTTATACTGTTGTGTGCCTGAGCCCATGGATGTGAATGGGAGGGCAAGTCATGACATTTTTTGCGTGTCTTATCAAGCTTCTCATTCATGGTAAGACTTACCCCATTTGTGTTGGTATCTAATGGGCTTATATCATTCCCACTTCACGATACACGTATAGCCTAAATCTGTCCCATAAATCTGATCCTTGTGGATCAATACAAAGGTAGCAAATACAGTACAGCAATTATAAACACAGTGATGTCACAGTAAACGGATAATAAGCTCAGTGATGTCACAGTGCAGGGATGATAAACACAGTGATGTCACAGTACAGTGATGATAAACACAGTGATGTTACCATACAAGAATAGCAAATATACATGTAGATTTTGATTGTAAACTCTGCACCCCTTATAGTTAAAGAGAACCTGTCACTAGGGGTGGGCGATATGGCCTAAAATCTATATTGCGATATAATTTTAAGCATGTGCGATATGCGATATATATCGCAATATATTGTTTTCTATATTTGGGGGGGTGTTTAAACTTTTTTTTTTTTTTTTTTTACTTTTTATTTAATAACTATTAGCCTCCTTAAGGGCTAGAACCCTTGTCATATTCACCCTAATAGAGCTCTATTAGGGTGAATAGGACTTTACACTCTCCTTGCTGCCCTGTGCTTTGTGCACACAACAGCAGGGAGCCTCTCATGTGCCCCCCAGCCTCTCCCTCTTATCAGCCCCTTCTGGTAACCAACCCACCCCCCTCCCTCCCCAGTATTAATCATTGGTGGCAGTGGGCAGTTCCGATCGGAGTCCCAGCAGTGTAATGCTGGGGCTCCGATCGGTTACCATGGCAGCCACGACGCTACTGAAGTCCTGGCTGCAATGGTATGTTAGTGAGCAGCATTATACTCACGTGCGCTGCGCCGTGGCCGCCGGGCGCTCCTTCTTCTCATAGGTCTGTGCGGCGCATTGCTAATGCTATAAGCATTAGCAATGCGCCGCACAGACAGAAGGAGCGGCCACGGCGCACGTGAGTATAATGCTGCTCACTAACATACCATCGCAGCCAGGACTTCAGTAGCGTGACTCCTGGCTGCCATGGTAACCGATCGGACCCCCAGCATTACACTGCTGGGACTCCGATCGGAACTGCCCACTGCCACCAATGCAGACAAACATTCCCGGCACCCGACCTCTGACAGGACGCTCTGATCCGCACGATTAACCCCTCAACTGAGGGGTTTATCACGCGGATCACAGCGTGCAGTCATAGGGGCCGGGATATGGCTGACACATTGGTATTCAGGCATTCATTGGTGGCATAGTGGTCTCAGTCCCTCCCCTCCTCCTCCTACTCTGTTCTTAGTGGCCAGCGGCAGCCGCGCACAGTGGGGAGGGAGGGACTCCTCTCCTTCTCCACTGTGCCGACTCAGGAAACCATGGTGTGCGCCGAGAGCGTGATCATATCGCGGTCCGGCAATATAGGCGATATGCGCAAAATCCATATCGTGGCACAAATTTATATCGCATATCGCCTATATCGCCCACCCCTACCTGTCACCATGAAATTCAGCGCAATCTGCAAGCAGCATGTTGTAGAGCAGAAGGAGCTGAGCAGATATATGGTTTTGTTAAAAAATTTATAATAAAACTTCTAAATGTGAATTTTATTTTTTTATTTTATTTTTAAATCTTGAGATGGCCCATCCGGCTCTTATCAGTGATTGATAGCATACTCTTAAGTGTGTATTTAGAGATAGCTGTCTGTCAGTGATAAGACTGCCCTGTGTACAACCAAGCTCAGAAAAAGCAGATATAAATGGATAAATTGCACGTTTTGCCGAACCTTTTCCTCCAAAACTATATACCAATCTGCTCAGCTCCTCATGTTCTATAACATGCTTCAGATTTCACTGCGTTTCATGGTGACAGGTTCTCTTTAGATGATGTATCACTCCCGGTGCTTTGATTCCTTTTTGATTGCAGCCCATAAGGGCAGAGCTGTGATCTGGGTCCACAGTTTGGTTGCAGTGCCTACAGGGAGTCTAAGGTAGTCTGAGACACACCCACTGTCTCATCATTGGTTCAGTTTGCTCTTTTGTGGTCTCTGTTGTTCACATTGTTCATCTTTTTTTCCTCCCAGCTGTTCCAAACCTTCACATTTTGGAGACCATAGATTCTGCGAAGCTTGCGGACAAGCTCAATGCCTCTTGGCAGAGAAAGGGATCAGCTGAGAAATTGAAGGTTATGGTTCAAGTCAACACCAGCAGTGAAGAAAGTAACTTACTTCTTGATGAACCCTTTCACCTAATGGTGTTGACCAGTTTGCTGCCTGTCACATCCTCAGGTCTGATACATCTTGTCTTTCAGGCAAACATGGCCTCCCTCCATCAGACACAGTTGAGTTGGTAAAACATATCCGGGAGAAGTGCCCAGGTTTGGAGTTTGTGGGTCTGATGACCATTGGAAGCTTTGGCTATGACCTCTCACAAGGCCCCAACCCTGACTTCCAGGTAGGCAGGCTGTGAAACAATTCCATAATTCTTTAAATGTATTATACCGTGTATTGGACATGCCTGGTAACTGCACCTCATTCTTATACACGTGAATGGGGGTATAGCTGTAGTAACCAGGCACGGCCACTTCACAATGTATGGAGCAGTGGCAGTTCCAGTGTGCTGACTGCTCTGCAGGGGTGCCGGGATTCAGACCCCTGTGAGATGATATTGATAGCCTTAGCTAAGGATACGTCCTGGAAAACACCTTAATAAAGTCCATTTAAATGACTAAGTGTTTTCCGGTCCGCACACGGCCAGACCTATGATCGAAATGCATATTCTTGTCCGCTCTATCTTTTTTGTGGGACCGTGGAATGGAACTACGGATGCGGACAGCATGCGTTGTGATGTCCGCATCTTTTGCAGCCCCATAGAAATGAATGGGCCTCCATCCTATCAGCAAAATTGCAGAACGGATGCAGAACCAGAAATGCGGTCGTGTGAATCGACCCTTAAGCAGAGTAGGACTGCAGGCCGGTCCATCCTACGATGTCATTTGGTCTAGTCTAGGTTCACATGAATGAAGCAGATAATTAGAAGTTCAGTATACGGCTGCATCTCTTTCAATTGAAGCTAGCCTAGCTGTTATCTCTAGGGGAAGCTGCATCGGTCTAGTGAAGTCCGCTCTTCACCGTGGCTGGTGAGCCCCCTATGATGTCCTTATGGGATGACAGTTGTTTTCATGAGTCTACCCTTTTAAGTCATGGTTAGGCATTCAATTATATCTATGTTCTCTATCTAGACCAGTGGCAAGTATGCATAGCGCTGTACATTGGGTTTGCCGCACATAAATAGACATACGGTGTAGCATAGTAGATGCTGGAGCAGTTCTCCTTCCGGTCTTTGAACAGCTGTGTTTTTACCCCCTTCCTTATATACAGTTGCTTCTGAAACAGCGTGAAGAAGTCTGTGAGAAGCTGGGACTTCCAGTGGATGCAGTGGAGCTGAGCATGGGGATGTCATCAGACTTTGAACATGCAGTGAGTATATACAATACATGGCAGCCTGCTGCTGTATACCTTCTATCTTGCAGGTTCTCATTGTATTAATACTTCTTCTCAGCCACTGCTCCATGGGGGAAAAGTATGCAAGTTAGCTCATGTCCGCCAGACTGAAGGAAGAGTGGTAGATGGCTATTTAGCTGGATGAGCGGATGCATACACAACCCTGGAGGGTCCTGGTTCTCGTTAAAAAACACACCCGCTTAGAAAGGGTATCTTCTTTATTTATTCTGTGTTAAATTTGTCCCTTTTTGATACAAAATTGGTCTTTGTGTATGGCTGGGAACTGGATTTGGGGGCGACCCTTACACTGGGGCAGCAACCAGCAAGGAGTTCTGGTAAGTGACATTAATGGAGACATCGGTAAAAGTACTTCGTAGAGTATATATGGTGCTGTCTATACTGCATCTTATCCCCTTGACTATCTCAGTAGTTATTCAGAGGATCAATAGAATCTTGCTATATGAGAAACTTAAAGGGGTATTCCCATCACAATGATCACTGTTAAATCATTTAATGATTTGACAGTGATCGTTTTTGTAAATACATTTAATTACCCAATTCCCACCCTTTTTGAGAAAATAAGTCCCCTCTTACCTGATCGTTGTCTTTAGTCTCCAATGGTTACGGCCACCTCTCCTGTCGAATCCGGCCAGGCCACGCTTGTGCAGAAGACTAAAGATTTTCTCCCGGCCGCACAATGTCCTGAATGCGCACGCTGCCGCGCATGCGCCATGATGACTTCTTCCTGGCCAGTATAGTACAGAGCCGCGCACGCTGGCTCTGTACTAAACAGGCCAGGAATAAGTCACCATGGCGCATGCACGGCGGCGTGCACGTTCAGGACATTGCCCGGCCGGGAGAAAATCTTCAGTCTTCTGCGCAAGCTGGACGCAGGTAAGTATGAAAACTCATGATGGGAATACCCCATTAATGACCCCAGTGAACAGTTCTCTAAAATAGGAAATATGTTCTAGCCGTTCAAATACAATTTTTTTCATTCATACAATGTTACTTAACATCATATTTGGCGCCATTCAACAATGTTGGATATTTCTATTCCTTTATTATGTCATCATACTTTGTGAATCTCTGTTTTGCATTCTTGCCAATAAATACTCATTTTGCCATACATGTACGGCGGGGAAAGCAGTGCCAGACCTCATTCCGCCGTACATGCACGGCGGGCTGATCAGGCGGTGCAGGAGCTGCACCCGCCCGATCAGCGGCAGGGGTTCGGCAGTCACTGATAGCTGGACCCCTGCTGTATGCGCCGGCATTGGTGAAAACACTGATGCCGGCGCGTTAACCCTTGATGTGCGATGTCCTTGCGGGGATCGGAGCAGCCATCGGGTCCCCGCGCTACTGTGACATGGACACGATGGCAGGGAAGGCAGCCCGATGCCTTCCTTAGATATCGTGGCTGCCTTCCGTGACAGCCTGTGAGATTCAGCCCCCTGGATCTCACAGGCAGGAAGCTGTAAGTGTATTACAGTGTGTAAGGCTACTTTCACACTAGCGTTTTTCTTTTCCGGTATTGAGTTCCGTCCTAGGGGCTCAATATCAGAAAAGAACTAATCAGTTTTATCCTAATGCATTCTGAATGGAGAACAATCCGTTCAAGATGCATCAGGAGGTCTTCAGTTCAGTCACTCTTACGGTGTTTGGCCGGAGAAAATACTTCAGCATGCTGCATTTTTCTCTCCGGCCAAAAATCCTGAACACTTGCCGGAATGCCGGATCCGGCATTAATTTTCATTGAAATGTATTAGTGCATTAAAATTGCCGCATTGACTGATCCATTCTTCCGGATGACAACGGAGTGACAGATCTGGTATTTCAATGCATTTGTCAGATGGATCCGCATCCGGATCCGTCTGACAAATGCATCCGATTGCGGCCGGATTGCCGGATCCGGCAGGCTAGTATGAAAGTACCCTTAGGTATCGCCATGTCCATATCGACCGGCTCTATAAAAATATCACATGATCTAACCCCTCAGGTGAACACGTCCAAAAAAGAAAAACTGTGCTAAAAAAAATATTTTTGGTCATCTTACATCAACACCAATCGATCAAAAAGGCGTATGCCCTGCAAAATAGTACCAATCTAACCATCACCTCATCCCGCAAAAAATGAGCCCCTACCTAGGACAATCGTACAAAAAAAAACTATGGCTCTCAGAATTGTTTCAGAAATGCTGTTATTGTGTAAATAAAAGAACTATACATATTAAGTATCGGCGCTTCTGTAATAACCTGCTGTATAAAAATATCACAGGAACTAACCCCTCAGATGAACACCGTAAAAAATAAAGTGTCACCTTACATCACAAAAAGTGTAATACCAAGCGATCAAAAAGTCATATGCACCCTAAAATAGTACCAATTAAACAGTCATCTCATACCGCAAAAAATGAGACCCTACCTAAGACAATCGCCCCAAAAAAATACCTATGGCTCTCAGAATATGCAGACACTAAAACATGATTTTTTTTTACAAAAATGCTTTATTATGTAAAACTGAAACAAACAACAGCAAAAAAGTATTGTATTGGTATTGTCGAGTCTGTAACAACCTGCTCTATAAAAATACCACATGATCTAACCTGTCCAATGAACATTGTAAAAACCCAAAAATAAAAACGGTGCCAAAACAGCTATTTTTTGTTACTTTGCCTCACAAAAATTGTAATATAGAGCAACCAAAAATCATATCTACCCTAAAATAGTACCAACAAAACTACCACCTTATCCCGTAGTTTCCAAAATGGGGTCATTTTTTGGGAATTTCTACTCTTGGGGTGCATCAGGGGGTCTTCAAATGGCAATGGCAACTTGAAATTATCCCAGTGAAATCTGCCCTTCAAAAACCACATGGCGTTCCTTTCCTTCTGCGCCCTGCCGTGTGTCCGTACAGCAGTTTACGACCACATGTGGGGTGTTTCTGTAAACTACAGAATCAGGGCCATAAATATTGAGTTTTGTTTGCCTGTTAACCCTTGCTTTGTTAGGGAACTTTCACACTTGCAGCAGAGGATTCCGGCAGGCAGTTTCGGCAATCTGGACGCAAACGGATGCATTTTTAAAACTGATCCAGATGCGAATCCGTCTCACAAATGCATTTCAATAACGGATCCGTCTTTCTGGAAAAACGGATCTGGTATTTATTTATTTTCACAGATTGAATGGTCTGCGCATGCGCGGACGGAAAGAATGATTCCGTTTTGCCCAAACACTTGGGGTCGGATCCGGCATTAATGAATTTCAATGGAAATAAATGCCGGATCCAGCATTCTGGCAAGTGTCCAGGATTTTTGGCCGGAGAGAAAACTGCAGCTTGCTGCAGTATTTTCTCCGGCCAAACACCGTAAGAGGGACTGAACTGACGCATACTGAACGGAATGCTCTCCATTCAGAATGCATTATCTGCTGATCAGTTTTTTTCAGGTATTGAGCCCCTAGGACGGAACTCAATACCGGAAAACAAAAACCCTAGTGTGAAAGTACCCTTAGCAGAAAAAAATGTATTAAAATGGAAAGTCTGCCAAAAAAGGGAAATTCTGAAATTTCATCTCCATTTTCCATTAATTCTTGTGGAACACCTAAAGGTTTACCAAAGTTTGTAAATTTAGTTTTGAATACCCGCAGAGGTGTAGTTTATAAAATGGTCATTTTTGAGTGGTTTCTATTATGTAAGCCTCACAAAGTGACTTCAGACCTGAACTGGTCCTTTTAAAAAGTAGGTTTTGGAATTTTTCTGAAAAATTTCAAGATTTGCTTCTAAACTTCTAAGTCTTCTAACGTCCCCAAAAAATAAAATGGCATTCACAAAATGATCCAAATGTAAAGTAGACCTATGTGGAATGTAAAGTAATAACTATTTTTGGAGTTATTACCATCTACTATAAAAGTAGAGAAATTGAAAATTGCTAATTTTTCAAAAATTTGGGTAAATTTGGTTTTGTTTTTTTACTCCATTTTACCAGTGCCGTGAAGTATAATATGCGACGGGAAAACATTCTCAGAATGTCCTGGATAAGTAAAAGTGTTTTAAAGTTATTACAGTTATAAAGTTATTATAAAGTGACCCATGTCAGATTTGCTAAAAATGGCCTAGTCCTTAATGTGAAAAATGGCTTGGTCCTTAAGGGGTTAAAGGCATTCCTTGATAGAAATTCTGTTATGGCCCATGGTAATGGAATCCATATCGGGATTGTAATAAAACTCGAACTTGTAAAACACAAGTTCACTCATCCCTACCCAGCGGGTGTATCTGATGAGGAGCAAGAACCCCAAAACTGCCATCTACTGGTTCACTCTTCCTTTTGGGCGAGTCTCTGGTTTGGCTGATATGAGCTAATTGAGATCAATCCATATTGGGCTGGAAGAGTGCTGAGGTTTTGTGAAGACTTAGGGTGACTAGGTGACTGACAAGCAGATGGAGAATGTTCCAGTTGCCTTATAGACAGAGAGGGGCCAGTAATAAGACACTCTGACCATCGTCTACTCCTATGAGGTAATGGTTCCCTTGTTGTGGGCACAACACAATCACATTATGAAGTCTTTGACCATATGTCTTTTTTTATTTCTCAGATTGAGGTGGGCTCCACCAATGTTCGTGTTGGTAGCACCATTTTTGGAGAACGGGTCTATCCAAACCATTAAAAGGAGAAGCAAGAGTCACTAGCACAGACAAGAAAATCCAAAGCTTTTCTGTCAGTGAGCAGTGAGATGCCGATGGCACCAGCTATGTACAAGGCATCTAACTGTTTGCTATGTAATAGTGCACAGAGACGGACCTGTAATGATCAGAGAACACACTGATTGTGTAGTAGTGATGTGCTTTGTGAATGTATATTGAAGATGTCATCAAATCTGTCATTGCATAATTTTTAGCAGAGCAGCACCAGATGCTTGATTGGTGTGGAGGAATTAATTTATCGATGTTCTTCTGAGACGTGGTCTTCTCATGGGAGGATTGGTGTGTGTACAAAGTCTGATTAAAGTCAAACCATCATCATAGTAACTGAGAGTCTTGAAGGACAGGCTCCTCATCATCTGAGAGATGTGAGCAGCATCAATAGACCTATGTCCCACCTCTCTGCCTATGTATCTCTCTGCTTTTTTAACATCTTAGGAGGCACTAAGAAAGTAAAATCTGCATCCAAAGAAATTCAAGGCGTTCTCCTGCATTATAAAGAATATCTTCCGGACACAGCCCTGCACATGTCCACAGGTTTGTTTGTGGTATTGCAGCTCAGGACCTTTCATTTCACTGGAGCTGAGCAACAGTAATGGACACAACCCATGGACCGGTGTGGTGCAGTTTCTAGAAGTCATGGGTTCCCTCACAGAGCATTCCCTCTTTATGATAAAATGATTTTAAAAAACCTCACTGAATGAGTTGCTATGACATTCTGTTTTCCTCTAATGATTTCTGGGGGTGCTGGGTGGCACTACATGTGGCCATCATTAGGTTGTCACTCAGTGTTTGAAGGCACCTGGATATTAGTTCTGCCTAGTTATGAAATCACATGGGGCTGGAGATGATGAGTAGTTAGAGCTGCCTTTCAGGAGTCCTGAAAAGCTGGACAACAACATTTGTGCAAACTAGTGGTGACCACGCCGATTGTCCAAGTTTTTTTGTTGCTCCAATGCTTCTAAAATGAAATCTTTAATCAACTTACAAATAGTCATTATAAAAAATGTCCTACTGTTGTGTGTCTACAGCACTTGTGCATCTCTGTGGCAACAGACTACAGATAAATCCAGTGTAGTCTGATGCTGCCTTCCATCTGTCCTCTAGGTCAAGTTAGTATGAGGCAGGATACAGATGGAAACAAGAATAAATGTCAGACTACACAGAGCTGATTTGTAGTCTGTTACTATGGGGATGCTCCAGTGCAATTACAACTGCTCATCCCACAAGTGAAGGGAAGAAACGGTTGTAGTTATACTGCACCACCGCTACAAGCTAGAAGACGCAGTGTTCACACGAGCGCTATAACCCCTTCAACCAGCTGATTGGCAGGTGTGCTGGGTGTCGGACCCCTGCTGATCTGATATTGATGACCTTTCCTAAGTATAGGCTGTAAATATCCTGGCACTGCACAATCCCTGTAATAAATCTGCCCCATTGTGTGTAAAAATTCAGACTTAAATGTTGTTTCTCTATGTGGGCAAATAATTTCTAACACGAAAGTCTCTATTTTTGTTTATTAAAGTGTCAATTTACTATGGAGCTGCTGTTTTATTTTTGTCAGGTTGTTTATTACTTGTTTGGTTTTAATAGTGAAAGGTTGATCCTTGGGAAAAGGGAAGCAGTTGCCTATAGCATGAGAGCTGGAATCTGGTTGCTGTGAGCAAACTGCTCCACTTTTCCTGAGCTCCAGCTTTCATTCTCCAGTGTTGATACTATGGTGATTGTTAAAGTGTACCTCCATTTAAAATATAACTTTTCATAAATGAATAGTGCATGTGAATATAAGAAACTTTGTAATATATCTTATTAAAGAAAAAGGCTTCCGTCTGCTTTTATCATGCTGCTTTGTTCTTTTACCATTACCATTGAAATCTATGCAGAGAGGAGGAGGAGGAGGCTGCTGGATGAGAGACGCACAAAATGCAGGTTTTTTTTTTAGCTCTGCTAAACTTAGGGCGTGTTTACTCTGCCTGCTTGTTGGGCAGATTATTGGGGACGAACATTCCTACAAACGCTCATTCCCAATAATCTGCGCACCTAAAGGTGCTGCAGATCAATTTTGCTCATTAATCGGGTGAGACAGTCGATCATGCGGCCACCTATATTATCGTTTTTGGGAAGCAGATTGCGCTGTCGAAAGAGCACTTTGCTGCCCAGAAACAATGCAGCTGTATGAGGACTAGCAATAGCAGTAGCTATCACTCCTTCTCAACAAGCAGGCAATTGTGTGCTCAATCGCTGCACGTAAATGCCGCATTAGTACTTTTGTAAGATCTCACTCTACCACTGGTCAGCGTGAGGTAATAAATCACTTACTAGCTGGCAGCAGTCTCCTCATCCCTCTGCCTCTCTCCATAGACATTTGTTTGTGAGGCCGGTGCTACTAGCAATAAGAGGCTGAGTGAAGAGAAGGAGGAAGAAAGCAGCCTGAGAAGCCTAGAAGGAAGTACAATTTTTTTAATAAGATATAAATATAGAAAATAAATAAATTTATGAAAGTGTTTATAACTGGGGGTACACTGTAAGGTGGTGTACAAATAAGTAATGAATTAATTCTGGACAGATCTTCATATACAGTTAGGTCCATATATATTTGGACACTGACACAAATTTTGTTTTTATTACCCGTTTACTAAAACATATTCAAGTTATAGTTATATAATGGACACAAAGTCTAGACTTTTAGCTTTCATTTGAGGGTATCCACATTAAAATTGGATGAGGGGTTTAGGAGTTTTAGCACCTTTATCTGTTTTTAAAGGGGCCAAAAGTATTCGGACAATTGACTCTAAGGCTGTTTCATGGGCAGGTGTGGGCAATTCCTTCATTATTTCATGCTCAATTAAGCACATAAAAGGCCTGGAGTTGATTTGAGGTGCGGTGCTTGCATTTTAAAGATTTTGCTGAAAAGTAAACATGCGGTCAAAGGAGCCCTCCATGCAGGTGAAATAAGCCAACCTTTATCTGTGAAAACAGAAAAAAACCATCTGAGAAATTACTACACTATTAGGAGCGGCAAAATCTACAGTTTGGTGCATCCTGAGAAAGAAAGAAAAAGCACTGGTGACCTCAACAATGCAAAAAGACCTGGACGCCCATGGAAGACAACAGTGGTGGATGATGGCAGAATAATTACCACGGTGAAGAGATACCCTTCACAACAGCCAACCAAGTGAACAACACTCTCCAGGATACAGACGTATCAATATCCAAATCCACCATAAAGAGAAGACTGCATGAAAGTAAATACAGAGGGCTCACTGCACGGTGCGAGGCACTCGTAAGCCTCAAGAATAAGGATAGATTGGACTTTGCTAAAAAAAAAAAGCATCTTAAAAAACCAGCACACTTCTGGAAGAACATTCTTTAGACAGATGAAACCAAGATCAACCTCTACCAGAATGATGGAAAGAAAAAAGTATGGCGAAGGCCTGGTACAGCTCCTGATCCAAAGCATGCCACGTCATCTGTAACACGGCGGAGGCAGTGTGTTGACTTGGGCATGCATAGCTGCCAGTGGCACTGGGTCCCTAGTAGGGATCGACTGATATTGATTTTTTAGAACCGATACCGATAATCTGGGAACTTTCAGGCCGATAATTTATACCAATTATCTGTCAATTTTCATTTTTGAAAAAAAAAAATAATCCTACACAAATCTGCTGAAAATGAATGTTTATTGTTAACGTGTATTTTTTTTTTTGTAAATCCTTTTTCATTTATACTTAATATTTTGGTGTTTTTTTATTTTTTTTTTTTTTACTTTTTTTTTTTTTTTTTGTTTTCTACCAACTTTTAGCCCGCTTAGGGACTAGAACCCTTGTCCTATTCACCCTGATAGAGATCTATCAGGGTGAATAGGACTTCACACTGTCCCTGCTGCTCTGTGTTCTGTGCACACAGCAGCAGGGAGCCGACTAATGCAGCCAGGACTTCTGTAGAGTCCTGGCTGCCATGGTAACCGATCGGAGCCCCAGGCTTACACTGCTGGGGCTCTGATGGGAACTGCCACTGAGGAGGAGGAGGAGAGCGGATCCTGTGGCCACTGCCACCAATGATTAATACTTGGGGGGGGGGGGGGGGGGGGGGGGGCGCATTGCGTCACCAATGTTTTTAATACTGAGGTCGGGGGGGAGGCGCACTGCGCCACCAATGAAGATAAGTCTTTCATTAATTCATATACAGGAGGCGGGAGCTGGCTGCAGAATCACATAGCCGGCTCCCGACCTCTGAGTGGTAGCTGCGATCCGCGGCAGTTAACCCCTCATCCGTGTTTTGCGGATCCGCGATTTACAGACCGCAAAACACACCACGGTCATGTGCATGAGGCCTAATGCACATGTAAAAATCTGCCTCTGCCTATTTTCTGTTTTTTTTTAAAGGGCACCTGAAGAAAAATAGTATCTGCTTCTGTACTGATGATCATCTTCATGATCTACTGCATGACAGCATCACAAGAAGGCGCAGAAGGTATTCGTTGCGTTATCTGCTGCTTTCCTGATGTCCAGGTCAGCGTACCGGTGAACAGTACGGTAAAATACTGGTATATAAAAAAGGAAGGAAGACTCGCAGCGCCAGATGTACTGTGGAGATGTGCGCAGTTTGTCCGGAATGCCCCTCCTGGGACTTCATCATTGAGCTCTAGTGCTGTACATACATTTGCAGACGGGAAGGAAGACCATAGATGATGCAGTAATAACACAAGGGTGAGCTTTAGCTGCGGCCAAATAGTTTGCATACAATCATTGCTTTATAAATATATAAATAATTTTTTATTGTCATTTTGTTTGCAGAAGTTTCCTAAAAAATCTCACAAAACCAATTTAATAAATTCCCTTATTTGAATTTCTTTTAGTTGAAAATCATTTTCCATTCCACGGCCGTCCAATATCCGGTGTCTGCTGAACTGTAAAAAGGGAGAAAAAAATAATTCATTTTATAGCGTTTTGTATGGTATGCCCTTCTTCCTGTAATGTAGGAACAGTGTGCTGCTATGTAATTGTCTGGGACCCTCTTCTCAGTAATGAATGTGGCCTGGTTTTACAGTAGAAGGAACAGAATGTTTATTGTCCATAGATCGCATCCTTTCTTTTCTGGGCTTTTCTCCCAAAGAGGTCATAACTCTCAATTAGTCGCACCACCATTGACTGAGATTTTTTATTACAACTCAGAGGGTAGATGTATTCTCGAAGGCGGCCACTAGATGGCGATGCTTATCTTTTCAAGGTGATTGTTACTTTTTTTAATCAACTGCGTTTAATAACGGGTCCCTGTTCTGATTCATACAAGTCATTTAGTAATGTAAACTGGAACTAGCTCTCCATGCGCTTTGTAGTGAACTTGTGCTTTTATCACCAGTCAGTTTAAGGCCCCTTGCAGACGAGCGTGAGCGGATTAGGTCCGAATGCGTTCAGTGAAAAATGTGTGATTTCGCAAGCAAGTTCATTTCATTTTGTATGCGATAGCGTTCAGTGTTTATCGCATTGATGCGTTTTTCACGCGCGTGATAACAAACTGAAGGTTTACAAACAACATCTCTTAGGAACCATCCGTGAAAAAACGCATCGCATCCCCACTTTTCACGCGGCCCCATTCACTTCTATGGGGCCAGCGTTGCGTGAAAAACGCAGAATATAGAACATGCTGCGATTTTCAGGCAACGCACAAGTGATGCGTGAAAACCAACGCTCATGTACACAGCCCCATTGAAATGTATAGGTCAGGAATCAGTGCGGGCGCAATGTATTCGCATCACGCATTGCACCCACGCGGAATACTCGCTCGTGTGAAAGGGGCCTAAGTCAGAAAAGTTGCAATGTTCGAAGGATTGCGCCACCTTTTACCTACAAGACAGTGAGGTTCTCAACACTGGGGCCCCCATGGATCTCAAGAATGGGGGGTCTGTAATGGAATGGCAGGTCAAGCATGCCCCCTGCTGCTCCATTAATTCTGTATGGAAATGCCAGAGATAGCACTCGACTGTCTCCGGCCGTCCCATAGAGAGTGAATAGAGCGGCAGGGGGCATGCTTGACCTGTCGATTCCATTAGGATGGGGGAACAGGAGCCCTTCAGTTATGCTCTCTCTTTAAGGATCTGTCCACATCTACCGCAAATTGTAGCAGAAAAATCCACAGTGGTTTTTGCCACGGATTTCACCCTCTCCATTGCAAAGTGTGAAATCCGCTGGGGAGAACTGCAGCATCAATGGACATGCTGGAGATTCAGATTCACACTGCAGGTCAATTTACACTGCAGTTTCTGTAAATAAAAAACCTCAGGCTTTGCTGGTACTGTGCCACGCTGTGTATTCACCACACAAAAATCTGCGACTGGGACTCCCCAGCTCTTCAGTCATTTGTGAACACAACCCCTTTCCGTATGGGAGAGACGCAGCCTGAGCCACTGACGAGGAGCTGAATTATAAGCTAATGCCTGAAAACATAAGGCTCCATGTACAGTTGTGTCTCGTGGAATGAGGCGCTGTGCACCATGCCACCCAGGAGTGGCAAAAATCAAACCCCCATTATCCAGTGTGGACCTGAGCTGGTACAATGATCCCTTCTGTTCTTCCACCATTGCTTCATCTTGTATAGAGGGTCTATTCTTAAGGGTCCAGCTATATAAATACACGGAGGGGAATGAAAGGCGTCACTTACCCGTCGCTGCTCATGGAGCAATCACACACAGACACACTTGACCTTCAAGCAGAATATTACGGACTCGTTACTTTGTGTTTCCACCTCAGAGGTCCTCATAAAAAGATCAGACTTAGGCTACATGCACACGACCGTTCCGTTTTTTGCGGTCCGCTAACCGCGGATCAGCAAAAAACGGAAGCCGCCCGTGTGCCTTCCGCAATTTACGGAACAGGCGGCCCATTGTAGAAATGCCTATTCTTGTCCGCAAAACGGACAAGAATAGGACATGTTCTATTTTTTTTTTTGCGGGGCTACGGAACGGTGCAACGGATGCGGACAGCACACGGAATCCTGTCCGCATATTTTGCGGCCCCATTGAAGTTAATGGGTCCGCACCTGAGCCGCAAAAACTGCGGCTCGGATGCGGACCAGAACAACGGCCGTGTGCATGAGGCCTTACTGTGGTTTGTTTGCGAACTCTACATTCATTAGTTAAGAAGCCGCATTGTAATAACTATTGTACATCAGATATAAAATGGTTACTAGCGTCATGGCTTCTGTTCATAATGGAGCCATGACAGCGAAGGCAAATCCATTTTCCCTTTGATTTATTATGGTGTCTGCTGGGGTTCCACTGTTCTTGCCATCATAAGTACGACATTTTTGCGGCTCAGATGCGGACCCATTCACTTAAATTGGGCCGTAAAAGATGCAGACAGCACTCTGTGTGCTATCCACATCCGTTGCTCCGTTCCGTGGACCGTTTTGCGGACAAGAATAGGCATTTCTACAATGGGCCGCCCGTTCTGTTCCACAAATTGCGGAAGGCACACGGGCGGCTAACTTCATTTATCCAATACATCATAGTTCTTGTCTCAGATGATATATGATCAAACCATTATTCACAAGCAGCATTAACCCTCACAATTAATACCAGCAGTAAAAATTTGCAGTAAAAAAAAAAAATAAAAAATTACTATTCCACCAAGCAACATTTCAAATCTAGGTCGATGTTCAGACCATCCGGCTGTAGAGACCGCATTCTGAAGATCCATTCCACCTCCCGGTGGTTAATTGCTGCCACCGGATCTATCTTGTGGATATTTTCTAAATACACTGCTCAAAAAAATAAAGGGAACACTTAAACAACACAATGTAACTCCAAGTCAATCACACTTCTGTGAAATCAAACTGTCCACTTAGGAAGCAACACTGAGTGACAATCAATTTCACATGCTGTTGTGCAAATGGGATAGACAACAGGTGGAAATTATAGGCAATTAGCAAGACACCCCCAATAAAGGAGTGGTTCTGCAGGTGGTGACCACAGACCACTTCTCAGTTCCTATGCTTCCTGGCTGATAATTTGGTCACTTTTGAATGCTGGCGGTGCTTTCACTCTAGTGGTAGCATGAGACGGAGTCTACAACCCACACAATTGGCTCAGGTAGTGCAGCTTATCCAGGATGGCACATCAATGCGAGCTGTGGCAAGAAGGTTTGCTGTGTCTGTCAGCGTAGTGTCCAGAGCATGGAGGCGCTACCAGGAGACAGGCCAGTACATCAGGAGACGTGGAGGATGCCGTAGGAGGGCAACAACCCAGCAGCAGGACCGCTACCTCCGCCTTTGTGCAAGGAGGAACAGGAGGAGCACTGCCAGAGCCCTGCAAAATGACCTCCAGCAGGCCACAAATGTGCATGTGTCTGCTCAAACGGTCAGAAACAGACTCCATGAGGGTGATATGAGGGGCCGACGTCAACAGGTGGGGGTTGTGCTTACAGCCCAACACCGTGCAGGACGTTTGGCATTTGCCAGAGAACACCAAGATTGGCAAATTCGGCACTGGCGCCCTGTGCTCTTCACAGATGAAAGCAGGTTCACACTGAGCACATGACAGACGTGACAGAGTCTGGAGACGCCGTGGAGAACGTTCTGCTGCCTGCAACATCCTCCAGCATGACCGGTTTGGCATTGGGTCAGTAATGGTGTGGGGTGGCATTTCTTTGGAGGGCCGCACAGCCCTCCATGTGCTCGCCAGAGGTAGCCTGACTGCCATTAGGTACCGAGATGAGATCTTCAGACCCCTTGTAAGACCATATGCTGGTGCGGTTGGCCCTGGGTTCCTCCTAATGCAAGACAATGCTAGACCTCATTTGGCTGGAGTGTGTCAGCAGTTCCTGCAAGACGAAGGCATCGATGCTATGGACTGGCCCACCCGTTCCCCAGACCTGAATCCTATTGAGCACATCTGGGACATCATGTCTCGCTCTATCCACCAACGTCACGTTGCATCACAGACTGTCCAGGAGTTGGCAGATGCTTTAGTCCAGGTCTGGGAGGAGATCCCTCAGGAGACCGTCCGCCACCTCATCAGGAGCATGCACAGGCGTTGTAGGGAGGTCATACAGGCACGTGGAGGCCACACACACTACTGAGCCTCATTTTGACTTGTTTTAAGGACATTACATCAAAGTTGGATCAGCCTGTAGTGTGTTTTTCCACTTTAATTTTGAGTGTAACTCCAAATCCAGACCTCCATGGGTTGAAAAATTTGATTTCCATTTTTTTATTTATGTGCGATTTTGTTGTCAGCACATTCAACTATGTAAAGAACAAAGTATTTCAGAAGAATATTTAATTAACTCAGATCTAGGATGTGTTATTTTTGTGTTCCCTTTATTTTTTTGAGCAGTGTATATTATCCATCAATAACTAAACTTTCCCTTTAAGTACAAGGATAAGGTGTATTGTGCAACAATTATTACTTTTAATGCCTGTTAGGGCTAGATTACACCTATTGATCCTGTACCTACCAATAGCTAAAACATAACTTTTAATTGGTACTGCTGCTAATACTTTAATAAGTGACTAAACTAAATGGTTAAAACTTCCAGCGCCCGCTGGCCTTTCAATATCAGTTTCAAGTGCACTGTCAGGATGTCACCTGACCAGGGTTGTATGCTACTGTGTGATTCCACACTAGTGTCTAACTGGCTGCGCGCTGCCAGTGTAAATTGTGGACACTGTGTGACTACTGAACACAGTAGTAAGAGGCTTCAGCGGTATGCTGAGTTAAGATTAGAGGCTCACACTGACCCCCGACATGTTTCGCCGTGTACCGGCGTCTTCAGGGGTAAGGGCAGAGTGAAAGTCTACCAGTGGACTGTCTTGATGTGGCTCAGGCTTTCAAAGAAATTAACAAAACATATAGACGTTATATCCGAGGTATTTGGGAAATCGCTAGTCTGGAAACGTACATTCAACAGAAAATAGTGTACAGAGGAATGAGGATCAATATCACTCCTAATTCCCATCAGGAAGATAGCGAATTTATAAAAGGGTGGGAAATACTCCTCACGGAAAACTCGCTGCGGATGCAAACGTATCTTTTAGAATACGAACAAAAATCATTGGCAAAAATAACAACACAATTACAAAAGGAGATTCAGGAAATTCAAACATTTAGACCTAAAGCTGAGTTTGTTGAGTACGAGCAAAAACTGCAAAAAAACGTAGAGAGCCTTCAGGGAGAAATAAAAGAGCGAAAACACAGGAAGTATAATCGGGATAAAAAAGATTTTGACACAGGGAACATATATCCCAGAAAACAAGGGGGACGATTTCCATTGAGACAGAGGGAAAACTGGAGGGAATATACGGACATATCTGAATCCGAAACCTCCGAAATAGAGGGCAGCTATAACCAAACTATAGCAAATACCAAGCGAAAATCTAAAAACAAACTACCCTATTCACAGAGGAGAAACCCTCAAAGGAACCCTACCCCCAACAGTAACCCCAGCTCGACCGCTAATACAGCATGGGCAACCAGTCAAGAACCAGTGCAGAACCTGCAAGTACAATACTCACAATTTCCGCAATATCCGCAATCTTCCTCTTTATCTACAGTAATAAATGCTGTCCCACCACCACAAAATACAACACAGGGGGGTTTTTTAGGGCTAGGAATGGGAGTGCAATTACGAGACAGAGAGAAATGGGGCTACAATCAAAAGATCTGATAATAGAAATACCACAGGTAGAAGAAATAAATATAGACCCCAATCCTGTACGGAATGTAAATAACACAGGGGCAATGCAGATTATCAACAAAACCAAGATAGAACTAACACCTGAGCATATTAGTCTGATACAAAAAGGCCTCTCCTTCACCCCAGCACCGCATTTCAACTGTTTCCTATGGGTTAAGGACATCAACCTATTTGCCAGGAAACTGGCACTACATAAAGAATTTAGCTCCAGCGAGTATGAAATGGCAAGCATACAGAGGCGTGAGAGGGAGGCAGTTGATACTCTTGAGTCCTTGCTGAGGGAAGGAGAAGGCGAAGTAATAGCCCCCAGTCCACCATTTAGTACTCTCACTCCTAAGTCGAGATTCACCCCTCCTTTTGGGAAATATGCGAACATTCAAACATTTGTGGATGTGGTCACTAGGGATTTGCAAAAAATTAAGGCATCAAAAAGAAATAAGCATAGCAACCTAACTATGGAAGAGCAGAAAGCTATGAGAGATCTAATAAGTAATGACAACCTAGTCATTAAACCTTCAGATAAAGGAGGAAATATTGTGTTACTGGAAAGGGAATATTATGAAAAAATGATAATGGACCTCCTGAATGAGAATAGCACCTATAGGGAGCTAAGAACGGACCCCACGGAAAAATACATTATAGAACTAAAAAAACTCCTAAAAAATGCCAAAGACCGCAATCTAATTACGAAAGAAGAATACAAAGTAATGTACAAACCACGACCTACCATAGCAACCTTTTACGCTATTCCCAAAGTTCACAAACAAAGGGAACCAATCCCAGGGAGACCCATCGTCTCTGGAAACCAGAGCTTATGTGAAAGCATTAGTGAGTATGTGGAACAAGTTATCTCTCCGTTTGTAAAGACACTACCCTTCTATCTTAGGGACACTAAAGATACTGTCGTCAGGTTGCAGGAGATCCAGGTAAATTCGTACACTTTCATAGCAAGCCTCGATGTCGAGGCACTTTACACGAGCATCCAGCATCACTTGGGAATACAAGCAGTACAGTATTATTTGAACACTAAAGGGACCCAATATTATGAACACAACGAATTTGTCATTTCACTATTAAAGTTTTTGTTGGAGCACAATTATTTTATGTTTAATGGGAAGTATTATTTACAGGTCACCGGCACCGCTATGGGCACGATCTGTGCGCCAAGCTTTGCTAATCTTTTTTTAGGGTGGTGGGAAGACCGGTTAGTCTTCACGGACACTATGGATACATACACGAAGCACATTTTATTTTGGGGACGTTATATAGACGATATTTTGATTTTTTGGGACAGCACTGTAGCACAATTTCATGAGTTTGTTTGTCATCTGAATGACAACCAGATTGGCATGAAATTTACAGCAGAAATACATAACAGCACATTAAATTTCCTGGATCTTAAACTTTGTCTGCAACCTGACGGCAGTATCCAAACTGAAATATACCGAAAACCAACGTCCACTAATAACCTGCTACACTGGCAAAGCTTCCACCCTGACCCCCTTAAAAAGGGAATCCCTGTGGGGCAGTACCTGAGAGCCAGGCGGAACTGCTCCACAGAGGAAGCATTTCAAAAGGAATGCAGTACGTTGTACTCACGTTTCCATGATAGAGGGTACTCCAAGAAATGTCTGCATCAAGCGTACAACAAAGCCAGGAAGGTAGGAAGACTTGACCTGTTGGCAGGTAGGAAGATAAAAGGAGGAGAAGAAAAAATCATACGGTGTATAGGAACATACGATACAGAACACAGTGTCATACAACAAATTCTGAGACGGCACTGGCACATCCTACAGGCCGATACAGATCTACAACAAGTTTTGCCAAAATATCCAGCTATAACATTCAGAAGAGGGCAAAACTTGAGGGAGAAACTAGTCCATAGCCACTATCAACCCCACGGAATGCCCAAAAAGACCAACTGGCTATCTCATAAAGGATCATATACTTGTGGGGATTGTACGTTCTGTGGTCGGATGAAAGTCACAAAAACCTTCACAAACCCAGTGGATGGGAAAAATGATGAAATACGCGATTACATCAACTGCAAGACGAAAGGGGTTGTATATGTTATTAGATGTGAATGTCCCAAACTGTACGTCGGAAAGACCATTCAAGAGCTAAGAAGGCGAATTTCAAGACATCTGAGCAGCATCAATACAGGGGAAGACACCAGCCTAGCCAGACATATGAGAGAAAAGCATAAGGACCAAAATACAGATTTCAAATTTTGGGGACTAATGAAGGTAAAATCAGGCCCACGGAAAGGAGATATAGATAGAAGACTCCAGCAGGAGGAAACCAAATGGATTTACCTGCTTAACAGCTTGTCTCCAAGAGGCCTTAATGAAGGATTTACGTACTCGTCCTTCCTGTAGGATTGATCCCCAGCTAGGAAGAAAGAAAATCGGAAACACTATAAGTAAAAATAATTAGAATAAAACGATGTAAACTAAAAAATAGAGTAATCCACTCGACGGCAAGACCAGATAAAAAGAAAATGGAAAAGGGGGCAGACTAGGGTAAATATGGTAATGTAAGTTTGCATCTGTGGGAACAATGCCATCATATAGGGGTAAAAGAATTAATATCCTATAAAGGTGGTTTGGCACAATATTATGGGGTAATAGAATTAATATCCTATAAAGGTGGTTTGGTACAATATTATGAATACCACAAAGACCATAGTAGCCTGCTGAGCAGGCAATATATGGTGAGCAGAAAACACAGAAAGGGGCCGGACAAATAGGAAAAGAAAGGGACGAACATCCTGGGACGAAAAATAAGGTAGAGGATCAGTATGGCTAAAGGGAACACACAAGAGAAGGAATGGATGTGCGCCAAATGAATCTAAGGGGTGGCTAAAGGATAGGCAACATGTACATACATGAAAAATAATACAGATAACAAGCGGACACTAATTATAGGGCAATAGTATGTGCAGTGATGAGCACCCCTATATCCTCATAAGGGCCGACAAGAACCTGAACCCTCAGATGCGAGCAAAAAGTGTCTAAGATAAAACAATAAGGGAACATACAGGCTGCACAACTGAGGATGCTGAGATATGCAGCAGATACCCATTCCGGTATGAACAACCAGACCTGGGGAGAAGAGGTCAGGGCACATACCATGACAGAGTGACCCGATGGTGCTAATGTTGAAGTCCACGGGCATGCGCTGTAAAGAAGCATCATAATCTGAATCGGAGCGGCCGGGAACTAAGTCGGCAGACATGCGCAGGAGAAACCTGTCTGAAAAATTTCTAAGTGTACAGGACATGCGCAGTGTAATCCCATGACGTGAGCGAACTAGGAGGACATGAATGAGAGGTTCCTTACGTCAGGGGGTGGAGCCCTGCAGCGCATCCTATTACCGCCTTAGCTCTGCATCCTTAATTACGTCAGGGGGTGGAGCCCCGCAGAGCGTCCTATCACAGCCTAAGCCCTGGTCTCCAACTCACGCCCCATAGTAATACACACAGGAAATACGTAACAAACAAAGGTCTTATAAGCCAGCCGCGAGCGGAAACGCTCACACTCTGCCCTTACCCCTGAAGACGCCGGTACACGGCGAAACGTGTATATTATCCAAACACTGGTATATACTAAAAAGAGACCCCCATTTGAGGAAAATTCTACTGGCCAAACCTCCCCTTACATTCAGAAGGGCAAAAACCCTAAAACGTTTTTTGGCACCTAGCAAATTAAGATCTACCACGCACAATAATAAAAAAAAAAAGACCTATTGAGGGGGGCCGGACTTTAATGATTGCAGGTAGCCTTAGATGCTACCTAGAACTTGTAAGAAGACCACAGCACTCACTTGTCTTCTATAATCCAAACTTTATTCACCAACTTAGTGCGATGTTTCGACCGTCATGGTCTTTTTCAAGCAATGAACATTGTGAACAAAATCATATATATATATACCCTCCCAGAGGGCCACATGACGAAATCAAGTAGGCTAATTACTAATTGAATATGCTAAATGTATACCGCCAAACCGTGCAATTCAATTGCTCCGGTCAGAGTATACAAAACACCCACTCATTATAATAGAAAGTGTAACCCATAATAGAAATCAAAACCATGTGCTTACTGCATTTCCCCATGGAATCCTGTGGAGCATATCCTAGAAGGTGCCATCCCGAACACTTCCATGTGTTCAAAGTTCGCGCTCTACCTGGCGTCCCTCCGTTCACAATGCGCCTGCGTGCCTAAGGCATGTGTCTACTGAATATGACGTGGCTCCGGTCTTCTGGTTACGCATGTGCTACGCATCATCCGCTTGCACCATGGCAACCATACAAACTCATCCCGGCGTCTCTCTACATGTAGTGCGCAGGCGCCTCGGACACTTACTATTGCTCTATTTAATGTTAGTAACAATCAAAACAGACCGTGCTAACGTGGTCTATCTATACGCTGTTATATATATATATTTTTTAAGTATTAAATACCTCTGTTCATCTATCTAAACAGTAACCATCTACTATAGATTGTCACTCTTTTACAGCCTCTAAGCATAACATTAGCCTGAAATGAAGGATACAGAAAATCCACTATTCAAAATAATAATTTTTGCATGGCCATTCAATGTGGACTTGTGACTACTATATATGGATACATAGTATCTTGGTCCTCCGTCATAGGGGCCTAGGGAGGACAAGTTTTGAACCAAATCTGGTATAACTATATTAAATGTCAAAACATGGTCACTGCCGTCACATCAAAGTACAATAAAGGTACACGGACAGTAATGTAATACCGATCACCTAGTATAAATGTCCTTATGGTTGCATGGATGGAAAATGTTTGAGGGCTCACTAGACCAACTCAGAGAGGGGGGACGTGCTTCACACAGGTCATGCGCGGGTTGATTCCCTCCCCTAAGTCAACACACTTATATCCATCTCAGTGGGCACACACCCCCATAGGCTAAATGGGGTGGATGTACATTGATATATTCAGACAGAGGTATCCCTTATTTTAATATTTCAATTACAAAATTCCTAAAATAGCTACCACATAGTACAAGTGTCACGGTACACCGTACAATGTAAAAGGGATAGGGGTAGCAGCTAGACTAGGCTACCAAGAAAAGGGAGCTGGTCACCTGCTATAGCATCCCTAAATCTGGCCCTGTTCTCCTAACTGTATGAGCCAACCAGGGGAGTAGCTATAGGGGGTGCAGAGGTAGCAGTCGCTCCCGGGCCCAGGATCCTGAGGGGCCCAAAGACCCTTGTGCCACATAAGACACTGGCATTATAGAAAGTGCATGCTGGTCAATTTACACCTCTGGCTGGAGGGAAGGGGTTAGGTCAAGAATTTGGCATGAGGGGGTGCCCTTTCAATGTTTGCCTCAGGCAGCAGGAAGGCTACATGCTCCCCTGCCCCTTTCCAACAAGGACTTAGGGAAGGGGGGCCCAAGCTGAACTTTTGCACTAGGGCCCATGAGCTTTTAGCTACGCCCCTGGAGCCGACCCTTAAGGTAGAATGGCCCATGCACTGGAAACCTCAGAATCATGAAATCCCTGAATATCCCAGAGGTTAGGAGACAGGGACAACCAGGTTCATCCAAGACACGGATGAACCAGAGTCTCCACAGGCCTAGCTGCAGGGAAAAGTGGACCACTGTATACAGCAACAGAGTTGGCAGGTAAGAACACCAGAAACACACTTACCTACCGCTGCCACCACGACTGGAACCCGTGCATAAGTACAAGTGCCCACACACCAAATAGGACACCATACAAACACCACACACCGGAATCCAGCACCCCTAATACTACCTGGGCCCCATACAGCAAGGTGCACGGCAGCCCCAGGCAGCACTGCATCCAGACTTATGGTTCACCCCTCCGGGAAACCAGCCCCCTTCCGGAGGTATCAACATACCAGGTGACGAATAGCATACATGCAGGGACCAACACCAACAACAGCCCAGACATGTAACAACCCATATTTGACCACATTGCGGTCCCCCACTGCTGCACATAATATGAGTCCTCAAAAACAAAATAATTACAGGTAAGTACCACTTTTAATAAGGAGAGAATAAACCGTGACAGGTTTTGATCAACCTTGTCCGTAGAGAGGGCTCATTCAATAGGTTCTAGTCCCTTAGTATGATCGATACTCGTGTAAAGACTTACTACGTCAAAAGAGACTAGGTATTGTCCCTCCTCAACATGTAGTTTCTTAAGAAAATCGGAGGTGTCCCTCACATAAGATTTAGCTGACAAGGCATATTTTCTCAGGTATTTATCAAGGAAAGTGGCTGCTGGAGAAAAGACTGAGTCAATCCCTGAAACTATCGGATGTCCAGGGGGATTTACAAGGCTTTTATGTATTTTTGGTGAAATATACAATATTGGTGTAACAGGTCGTTCAACCAATAGATATCTATGCAGTTTATCATCAATCTAATCTATGGCAAAGGCAGCGTCAATCAGCAATTTTAGTCTTCGCATAATAGCAAACTTCGGGTCAGAGTCTAATGGTCGATATACCTCTGTGTCACTTAGCTGTCGTTGAATCTCAGCTACATACTTGTCAGTGTTCATCAGGGGCTTCGTTAGGTCAAAACATTCGGGGCTTGAGCCCCGGATGTTTTGTCCAGTTCCCCGAATGGGATCACTTCAGTGCGCAATCCCATCCTGCAGCGCGTGATCCTGCGATACCTGCAGCTGTAGGTCACGAGTCTCGCGGGATCACGTGCCACAGGACGGGATTGCGCACCGAAGTGACTGAAGTTGAACTCATGCCCATGCAGCCAGTGGTACAAGTACAAGGGGGATGAGGGGATGATCTGTGGGGTTGCCCAGACAGCTAGGCCCTTCACAGTAGTTATTAACCCCTTTCAGCAGTCCCCCATTTACTGAAGGGGGGACTGCTTAAAGGGGTTAATAACTACTATGAAGGCGGGACTGCTAAAAGGAGTTAAAGTACAAAGGGGGATGAGGGGATGATCTGTGGGGTTGCCCAGGCGGCTAGGCCCTTCACAGTAGTTATTAACCCCTTTCAGCAGTCCCCCATTCACTGATAGGGGGACTGCTGAAAGGGGTTAATAACTACTGTGAAGGGGGGACTGCTGAAAGGGGTTAATAACTACTGTAAAGGGGGGACTACTGAAAGGGGTTAATAACTACTGTGAAGGGGGACTTCTGAAAAGGGTTAACTACTGTGAAGGCTCCCCCCCCCCCCCTGCAATGGGGGCGTGGCTTCATGGGGTGGGGCGTGGCTTCACGGGTGTGTGATACAGTGGGCTTGTGCCCCGGATGTTTTTAGACCCTAGCAACACCCCTGGTGTCTATTATGACCATAGCCCCATCCTTATCTGCTTTCTTGATGGTGATATCTTTCCTATTGCATAGTGTTCTTAAATCTCTACTTTCCCTCTGACTCATGTTCTTTTTTATGTCCTGTGTGTTAGTCTCAGATTTAATTTCTTCTATACCTTTCTTTACCAAATCTATATATGTGTTAACAGCATCTTTAAATACTGGGGGTTGGAAATCACTTTGTAGATGTAGACCCATATCTTTTAATCTTATCATGCTAGACTCCCTGCCCTCTTGAGTATTACTACATGTGTCTCCACTAGGAGGATTCCCAAAGAAAACTCGCAACTTAATGCACCTAAAGAATTTGTATAGATCTATCTCACAATTAATCCAGTACATTTCAGTAGTTGGACAGAAGGACAGTCCCTTTTCTAACAGAGACAGTTCATCATTAGATAAGTCAATGGATGATATATTTACCACTAATTTTGACTCCTCTTTTTCTACTTCCATTGTCCTTGTTTCTCCTGTTGCCTTAAAGTCACTTGTGGAGTGGACCTCTGTTGTCCAGTGGTGGTTTCCTTGAGCGTGTCATCCTCATAATGTCATTTCTTGTACCTGTGGTGTTTGCGTCCTCCTCTCCTTGCTGGTCTTTGTCTCCTTGGTTCATTCTCTGTTCTAAAAAATGCTGTTCCTCATTCATGTCCCCAGAGGATTCTGTATCTGTATTGTAGGTCTTCTTTATCCAGTGTCTCGTGTATCTCTGTCGTCCCTGAATCTTCTTTCTTTGTCCACCTTCATTTGGGAATTTTTTGTATATATAACTCTTTAAATAATCCTCTTGATCCCGAAACCATTTCTGTCTTTTTGAGGTCTCAATATTGGTGAGATACACCTGTAGGTCCTTATCTGATTGCTCTTTAATTACAGTAAAGTCCTGAGCTGTTATCATGGACTTTAATTGGAGTTCAAGTACCTCTGTTCTTTTCTTGTTCTCAATTAATTCCTTTTGGAGATACTCCATGTTTAATAACATTATGTCAATAGAATAGCAGTTTGATATCTGTGCAAATTTATCACAAAATTCAGAGTTCCTTGGTAATAGGAGGGGTCTCAGGTGTGTTCTCAATCCTCTTGGTATCCGTTCAGCAACATAATATTCTTTTAAGGTGGAAAGGTGTAGTTCATAATTAATATACTGTTTAATCTCCATTTCCCATTTCCTTTTGATTAGGTCCTTAGTAGGTTTGTTCAAAAAAGAACCGTCACCCACTGCGCGTCCAGAATTCGTGTCACCTCACTGGAATAGACTGACTTACTTGGTGAATCCATTATTGACTCCCACTTCAGGCCACAATAAAAATAATGCAAATGTGATCGCACTCTACATCCAGCATTCTGCCCTGCCTCCATGCTGGATGAGACATTGGTGTAGATTTTGGCCAAAGCGTAATAAGCCACTCACCACGTCAAGGTCGCCTCATTTGAGTGGTCCCTAACACTAGTTCCTACCTGTTTATGGGCCATGACAGCCACACAAAGTCCAGGGAATGCAGGTCAGCATGCAAGCCAAGCACACTCTGCTTTTAACCCCGTCCGGTGCCATTACAGCTTTCATCGGATCCAGGGATGCAAGTACCAACATGCACGCTGAGCCCACCATATACTTCTCCTGGAGCCAAATGGCTACTGGTAGGTTCTATATAAGCAGACTCAGTTTTATACTGACTTTAAAACCAGCCTCCAGGACAGATTGACTGGTCAGGTGTGCATGACTCAAAGGAGATCGCCACACCTCCAATATATACTACAAAGAAAAAATGTGGGGGATTGGGTCAGCACAACCTGTATGTAGGTGCACATCACTATGGCGAAATACATATATAAACGGAAAATGCAAATGTGATCGCACTCTACATCCAGCATTCTGCCCTGCCTCCATGCTGGATGAGACATTGGTGTACATTTTGGCCAAAGCGTAATAAGCCACTCACCACGTCAAGGTCGCCTCATTTGAGTGGTCCCTAACACTAGTTCCTACCTGTTTATGGGCCATGACAGCCACACAAAATCCCTGGATCCGATGAAAGCTTTAATGGCACCGGACGGGGTTAAAAGCAGAGTGTGCTTGGCTTGCATGCTGACCTGCATTCCCTGGACTTTGTGTGGCTGTCATGGCCCATAAACAGGTAGGAACTAGTGTTAAGGACCACTCAAATGAGGCGACCTTGACGTGGTGAGTGGATTATTACGCTTTGGCCAAAATGTACACCAATGTCTCATCCAGCATGGAGGCAGGGCAGAATGCTGGATGTAGAGTGCGATCACATTTGCATTTTCCGTTTATATATGTATTTCGCCATAGTGATGTGCACCTACATACAGGTTGTGCTGACCCAATCCCCCACATTTTTTCTTCACAATAAAAATAATGTCCGAATGTGGTATCATGTGCACGCTACTAGACTGTCATAGTCATAGAAAAGAGAAAATTTGTGTAGCAGCACAATGATAGAAAAATAGGGTAAATACAACCTTTTAGTGGTGGTGCCAGTTCTTGAACAGAGGGACACCAGGTAGAGCGCGAACTTTGAACACATGGAAGCGTTCGGGATGGCACCTTCTAGTGAGCCACCACAACCTATCACCTTCTAGGATATGCTCCACAGGATTCCATGGGGAAATGCAGTAAGCACATGGTTTTGATTTCTATTATGGGTTACACTTTCTATTATAATGAGTGGGTGTTTTGTATACTCTAACCGGAGCAATTGAATTGCACGGTTTGGCGGTATACATTTAGCATATTCAATTGGTAATTAGCATACTTGATTTGGTCATGTGGCCCTCTGGGAGGGTATATATATCTGATTTTGTTCACAATGTTCATTGCTTGAAAAAGACCATGACGGTTGAAACGTCGCACTAAGTTGGTGAATAAAGTTTGGATTATAGAAGACAAGTGAGTGCTGTGGTCTCCTTACAAGTTCTACGTATTGCTGGGGGAGCTTCAGACTGGCACCCAACACTGCTGGCACCACCACTAAAAGGTTGTGTTTACCCTATTTTTCTATCATTGTGCTGCTACACAAATTTTCTCTTTTAGATATAACCTATCCAGATGTCTTTGTTGTACTACTATAAGTTCTTCTCCCCCTTTTTTCAGTAATTCCACTGGAGAATCCTTCCCGATCAAAAATCACCTCCATTGCGGGTCACAAAATACTATATATTTATTGGAGTGCCCATGCGGTTTGCTATATATAGGCCGCACGATACAGACCCTTAGAAACAGGCTGAACAAACACAGGTCTAACATCAAGAAAAAGTTTCTACAACATAGTGTCTCTCACCACGCTGCTGAACAACATGAGGGGAGTTTCTTGGGTTTCAAAGTGACGCCCATTGAACAAATAGTGAATAATTGTCGTAATATTAGTCAAACCCTAAAGAGTTGGGAGATGTTTTGGATTTTCAAGCTGAATTGTTTGAATACAAATGGCCTGAATGAAGCCTTTGAAATAAATTTGTGAAAATGGGGTCGGGATGAATAAATATTACTAAAACCGTTTGATCTTTAGTGGCGATTTTGAATGGTGTTATAACTTGTTTCAGTATGTGTCACATACCTTGGGTCCCATGCCCCAAAATATTTGTTTGAAATTTTTGCTTTTAATTATTTGTTATATTCCTTATATTATGTGGTATATTTTGTGTCCCATCGGAAAGCATCTGTTCTACTATGCATGTGCTTATTTATCTGTTTATTTAATCATCTAATTAACCACTTCCCGCCACGCTAACGCCGAAAGGCGTCATTTCTGCGGCGCTCCCAGGTCACACTAACGCCAATAGGCGTCATCTCGCGTGAGCCGAGATATCCTGTGAACGCGCGCACACAGGCGCGCGCGCTCACAGGAACGGAAGGTAAGAGAGTTGATCTCCAGCCTGCCAGCGGCGATCGTTCGCTGGCAGGCTGGAGATGTGTTTTTTTTAACCCCTAACAGGTATATTAGACGCTGTTTTGATAACAGCGTCTAATATACCTGCTACCTGGTCCTCTGGTGGTCCCCTTTGTTTGGATCGACCACCAGAGGACACAGGTAGCTCAGTAAAGTAGCACCAAGCACCACTACACTACACTACACCCCCCCCCCCGTCACTTATTAACCCCTTATTAGCCCTGATCACCCCATATAGACTCCCTGATTACCCCCCTGTCATTGATTACCCCCCTGTCATTGATTACCCCCCTGTAAAGCTCCATTCAGACGTCCGCATGATTTTTACGGATCCACTGATAGATGGATCGGATCCGCAAAACGCATCCGGACGTCTGAATGAAGCCTTACAGGGGCGTGATCAATGACTGTGGTGATCACCCCATATAGACTCCCTGATCACCCCCCTGTCATTGATTACACCCCTGTCATTGATCACCCCCCTGTAAAGCTCCATTCAGACGTCCGCATGATTTTTACGGATGCACTGATAGATGGATCCGATCCGCAAAACGCATCCGGACGTCTGAATGAAGCCTTACAGGGGCATGATCAATGACTGTGGTGATCACCCCATATAGACTCCCTGATCACCCCCCTGTAAAGCTCCATTCAGATGTCCGCATGATTTTTACGGATGCACTGATAGATGGATCCGATCCGCAAAACGCATCCGGACGTCTGAATGAAGCCTTACAGGGGCATGATCAATGACTGTGGTGATCACCCCATATAGACTCCCTGATCACCCCCCTGTAAAGCTCCATTCAGATGTCCGCATGATTTTTACGGATGCACTGATAGATGGATCGGATCCGCAAAACGCATCCGGACGTCTGAATGAAGCCTTACAGGGGCATGATCAATGACTGTGGTGATTACCCCCCTGTAAAGCTCCATTCAGATGTCCGCATGATTTTTACGGATGCACTGATAGATGGATCGGATCCGCAAAACGCATCCGGACGTCTGAATGAAGCCTTACAGGGGCGTGATCAATGACTGTGGTGATCACCCCATATAGACTCCCTGATCACCCCCCTGTCATTGATTACCCCCCTGTCATTGATTACCCCCCTGTAAAGCTCCATTCAGACGTCCGCATGATTTTTACGGATCCACTGATAGATGGATCGGATCCGCAAAACGCATCCGGACGTCTGAATGAAGCCTTACAGGGGCATGATCAATGACTGTGGTGATCACACCATATAGACTCCCTGATCACCCCCCTGTCATTGATTACCCCCTTGTAAAGCTCCATTCAGATGTCCGCATGATTTTTACGGATGCACTGATAGATGGATCGGATCCGCAAAACGCATCCGGACGTCTGAATGAAGCCTTACAGGGGCGTGATCAATGACTGTGGTGATCACCCCATATAGACTCCCTGATCACCCCCCTGTCATTTATTACCCCCCTGTCATTGATTACCCCCCTGTAAAGCTCCATTCAGACGTCCGCATGATTTTTACGGATCCACTGATAGATGGATCGGATCCGCAAAACGCATCCGGACGTCTGAATGAAGCCTTACAGGGGCATGATCAATGACTGTGGTGATCACACCATATAGACTCCCTGATCACCCCCCTGTCATTGATTACCCCCCTGTAAAGCTCCATTCAGATGTCCGCATGATTTTTACGGATGCACTGATAGATGGATCGAATCCGCAAAACGCATCCGGACGTCTGAATGAAGCCTTACAGGGGCGTGATCAATGACTGTGGTGATCACCCCATATAGACTCCCTGATCACCCCCCTGTCATTGATCACCCCCCTGTCATTGATCACCCCCCTGTCATTGATCACCCCCCTGTAAGGCTCCATTCAGACATTTTTTTGGCCCAAGTTAGCGGAATTATTATTATTTTTTTCTTACAAAGTCTCATATTCCACTAACTTGTGTCAAAAAATAAAATCTCACATGAACTCACCATACCCCTCACGGAAACCAAATGTGTAAAATTTTTTAGACATTTATATTCCAGACTTCTTCTCACGCTTTAGGGCCCCTAGAATGCCAGGGCAGTATAAATACCCCACATGTGACCCCATTTCGGAAAGAAGACACCCCCAGGTATTCCGTGAGGGGCATATTGAGTCCATGAAAGATTGAAATTTTTGTCCCAAGTTAGCGGAACGGGAGACTTTGTGAGAAAAAAATTAAAAATATCAATTTCCGCTAACTTGTGCCAAAAAAAAAAAATTTCTATGAACTCGCCATGCCCCTCATTGAATACCTTGGGGTGTCTTCTTTCCAAAATGGGGTCACATGTGGGGTATTTATACTGCCCTGGCATTCTAGGGGCCCCAAAGCGTGAGAAGAAGTCTGGTATCCAAATGTCTAAAAATGCCCTCCTAAAAGGAATTTGGGCACCTTTGCGCATCTAGGCTGCAAAAAAGTGTCACACATCTGGTATCGCCGTACTCAGGAGAAGTTGGGGAATGTGTTTTGGGGTGTCATTTTACATATACCCATGCTGGGTGAGAGAAATATCTTGGTCAAATGCCAACTTTGTATAAAAAAATGGGAAAAGTTGTCTTTTGCCAAGATATTTCTCTCACCCAGCATGGGTATATGTAAAATGACACCCCAAAACACATTCCCCAACTTCTCCTGAATACGGCGATACCACATGTGTGACACTTTTTTGCAGCCTAGGTGGGCAAAGGGGCCCACATTCCAAAGAGCACCTTTAGGATTTCACAGGTCATTTACCTACTTACCACACATTAGGGCCCCTGGAAAATGCCAGGGCAGTATAACTACCCAACAAGTGACCCCATTTTGGAAAGAAGACACCCCAAGGTATTCCGTGAGGGGCATGGCGAGTTCCTAGAATTTTTTATTTTTTGTCACAAGTTAGTGGAAATTTTTATTTTTTATTTTTTATTTTTTTTTCATACAAAGTCTCATATTCCACTAACTTGTGACAAAAAATAAAAACTTCCATGAACTCACTATGCCCATCAGCGAATACCTTGGGGTCTCTTCTTTCCAAAATGGGGTCACTTGTGGGGTAGTTATACTGCCCTGGCATTCTAGGGGCCCAAATGTGTGGTAAGGAGTTTGAAATCAAATTCTGTAAAAAATGACCTGTGAAATCCGAAAGGTGCTCTTTGGAATATGGGCCCCTTTGCCCACCTAGGCTGCAAAAACGTGTCACACATCTGGTATCCCCGTACTCAGGAGAAGGTGGGGAATGTGTTTTGGGGTGTCATTTTACATATACCCATGCTGGGTGAGAGAAATATCTTGGCAAAAGACAACTTTTCCCATTTTTTTTATACAAAGTTGGCATTTGACCAAGATATTTATCTCACCCAGCATGGGTATATGTAAAAAGACACCCCAAAACACATTCCTCAACTTCTCCTGAATACAGAGATACCAGATGTGTGACACGTTTTTGCAGCCTAGGTGGGCAAAGGGGCCCATATTCCAAAGAGCACCTTTCGGATTTCACTGGTCATTTTTTGCAGAATTTGATTTCAAACTCCTTACCACACATTCGGGCCCCTAGAATGCCAGGGCAGTATAACTACCCCACAAGTGACCCCATTTTGGAAAGAAGAGACCCCAAGGTATTCGCTGATGGGCATAGTGAGTTCATGGAAGTTTTTATTTTTTGTCACAAGTTAGTGGAATATGAGACTTTGTATGAAAAAAAAAAAAAAAAAATCATCATTTTCCACTAACTTGTGACAAAAAATAAAAAATTCTAGGAACTTGCCATGCCCCTCACGGAATACCTTGGGGTGTCTTCTTTCCAAAATGGGGTCACTTGTGGGGTAGTTATACTGCCCTGGCATTCTAGGGGCCCGAATGTGTGGTAAGGAGTTTGAAATCAAATTCTGTAACAAATGACCTGTGAAATCCGAAAGGTGCTCTTTGGAATATGGGCCCCTTTGCCCACCTAGGCTGCAAAAAAGTGTCACACATCTGGTATTGCCGTACTCAGGAGAAGGTGGGGAATGTGTTTTGGGGTGTCATTTTACATATACCCATGCTGGGTGAGAGAAATATCTTGGCAAAAGACAACTTTTCCCATTTTTTTATACAAAGTTGGCATTTGACCAAGATATTTATCACACCCAGCATGGGTATATGTAAAAAGACACCCCAAAACACATTCCTCAACTTCTCCTGAATACAGAGATACCAGATGTGTGACACTTTTTTGCAGCCTAGGTGGGCAAAGGGGCCCATATTCCAAAGAGCACCTTTCGGATTTCACAGGTCATTTTTTACAGAATTTGATTTCAAACTCCTTACCACACATTTGGGCCCCTAAAATGCCAGGGCAGTATAACTACCCCACAAGTGACCCCATTTTGGAAAGAAGAGACCCCAAGGTATTTCGTGATGGGCTTAGTGAGTTCATAGAAGTTTTTATTTTTTGTCACAAGTTAGTGGAATATGAGACTTTGTAAGAAAAAAAAAAAAAAATCATCATTTTCCGCTAACTTGTGACAAAAAATAAAAAGTTCTATGAACTCACTATGCCCATCAGCGAATACCTTAGGGTGTGTACTTTCCGAAATGGGGTCATTTGTGGGGTGTTTGTACTGTCTGGCCATTGTAGAACCTCAGGAAACATGACAGGTGCTCAGAAAGTCAGAGCTGCTTCAAAAAGCGGAAATTCACATTTTTGTACCATAGTTTGTAAACGCTATAACTTTTACCCAAACCATTTTTTTTTTACCCAAACATTTTTTTTTTATCAAAGACATGTAGAACTATAAATTTAGAGCAAAATTTCTATATGGATCTCGTTTTTTTTGCAAAATTTTACAACTGAAAGTGAAAAATGTCATTTTTTTGCAAAAAAATCGTTAAATTTCGATTAATAACAAAAAAAGTAAAAATGTCAGCAGCAATGAAATACCACCAAATGAAAGCTCTATTAGTGAGAAGAAAAGGAGGTAAAATTCATTTGGGTGGTAAGTTGCATGACCGAGCAATAAACGGTGAAAGTAGTGTAGTGCCGATTTGTAAAAAAGGGCCTGGTCTTTAGGGGGGTATAAACCTGTGGTCCTTAAGTGGTTAATGGACATTACTATATATTTATTAATACCATTTTTTTTTCAGCAAATATGGCAAAAGAAGATAGGAAGGCGCTCATAGGGTAGTATGATTATTAAAAAATGTTTGGAAATTAGACATCAATGGTTGTGCTCACCTTTTGGTGTTGTGCATACATAGGCACAACACTCGTGAGAAGGGGTCGGTGCAGCCGGTATCTCTCAATCCTCGTAGGTGGAGTAGCCAATTCTCCAGAGGAATGATATGGAACACAGTAAGGGTTTTTTTTGTGTACTGCGACAGTACACCAAAAGTGATACCTTCTGGAGCAAGGACATGACCTCAGTAGATAGATATGAACTCTTTTATTAGTGAATGACAATGCGTTTCGGAGTCAATGTACTCCTTTTTCAAGTCTGTGGGGTCCGTGCCGGAGCTTGTAGCACTACAACGCGTTGTCATTCACTAATAAAAGATTTCATATCTATCTACTGAGGTCGTGTCCTTGCTCCAGAAGGTATCACTTTTGGTGTACTGTCGCAGTACAAAAAAAACCCCCCTTACTGTATTTTTTATTCAGGTAATTTTATTTATTTATGTTTCTACATATGTAATTAAATCATCAGTTGTCTATTTATACAATCATATTTTTATAATAATTCATTTTGTAATTTGTCAAAATATGGTTGTATGGAATTTTTATGCCCCAATTATATGTGGTGGCATTTTAATATGTAGGGGCTCTAATATGGAACTGGTGTCACCCCTGTGTTATTTTATATATTCTTTATATTTTCCCCAGTTCGACATAATAATAATGATAATGATGTATATACTTTAGCTGTACAATGGCTTCCTAGAACGTTCTGTCCTTACGGCAGCTTCTGCTGCTGGCTTCACTCGAGCACCGGGTTCTCCGTGCCTGCTGGCGTTCGAGCGTCATGTTCGCATGGAGCTGGCGGTATCACGTGATCGCATCGTGTTCACGTGACCCACAAGTGCGATCACGTGACCCTCGCTTTGTGAAAAAATGTCCCAGTAATAGCAGGGGCTGAAAATACGATTTTTCCACCTATTAAACTTTGAAATAATCTCGCCCAAATAGACATATAATATCTGATTGTCCAGGAGACTTCCATCTTTATTATTTAATATGTAATTTTTGTTGATTTCAAGAGTTTTGTCCTGGGGTTGCCCCTGAACCCTGGGACCGCCCCTACACCCCTTTTTAACCTCTGTTTCTGGTGCCTTTTTTTTTTTTTTTAAATATACTTTTATTCTGGGAAAATAAAGTACATGCATACTGTACATACAGCCATTTGGTGACAGATGGCCTAAGTAAATCTCAATACAAGAACATCATAGCAATCTGACAGTCTATTTGTGACAAGCAAATACATTTCCCATTTTTCCCTTTATTTCTTTCTCCCTCTCCCGCCCCCCTCCCAATGATAACCAAAATACTCTGCTTTAATAAAAGCTAACATTTAACATTTAGCACGTTAATTTTGTAAATAGCAATTCCCACAGATTAAATATCTGCTGCACTGCTGACTGAAAATAAATCTTTGCCTCCACAAATCAAAAACATATGAACTTGTTTTAATATTGCCCTATTCCTCCCCCCCCCCGACTCCCTACCCCCTCCTGACTCCCTACCCCCTCCCATATATCTCTCTTCTCTTCCCCCCTCCATATCCCCTTTTTGTCTTTTCTGAACATCTCGGCTACTTTGAACATCTCACCATCCTTACTACAGATAATCTTCTAAACCATTTCTTCATTTTTGTAAAACCCTTTTATTTAAGCTTTCACACTTTCAAATCCCCCAGCTGGTCCTTCAGATCCTCCTGTAGGTACCACGCTGTGAGTTTGAAGGGCTCCATCAATAAGGGATATTCTGAATTGGAAATAAACTGTAACATGAAACTCCTCCATACTTTGTACAGTTTCTTCCCCAATATTTCTTTCCTGGTGATAGCCTCACGCCATTCGAGATGAAATAAGCGTTTAACTCGATTCAACAACATTTCCACACTAGGAATGTCTGCCAATAGCCACTGCGTTAATATGCATCTCTTTGCCTCCAACATTATCTTATGCTCAAGAGTATTCAGGCCCTTCCTTTCTCTACCCCTTTCATTATCAGATGATTGTTTTTCTTCTGCCTGGAATATAACCAAAAGGGGTGATAATTCTGAGCGATTACTGCCTAGCCTTCTCATAATTGTAAGCACTTGAGACCAGAAGCTCGTCAAACTAGGGCAAGTCCAAATACCGTGGAACAAATCTGTCCCTGGCGTGTTGCACTTTGGACAGGCAGTTATCCTATCAGGTTTGGCTAGGGAATGCGGTAAATTAAATCCATAAATTGCCCTATGAAGGATCTTATAGAATGTGTCGGCAGATAAGAACCATTTGGCCCATCTAGTCTGCCCAATATACTGAATACTATGGATAGCCCCCGGCCCTATCTTATATGCAGGATGGCCTTGTGCCTATCCCATGCATGCTTAAACCCCTTCACTGTATTTGCAGCTACCAGCTGGCATTTCGTGCTGCTCTATTACATTGTCTTCCCACCTTTAAGTCTTCTGAAATAATTACTCCTAAATCCCTTTCCTCAGATACTGAGGTCAGGACTGTGTCAAATATTCTATATTCTGCCCTTGGGTTTTTACGCCCCAGGTGCATTATCTTGCACTTATCCACATTAAATTTCAGTTTCCAGAGTTCTGACCATTCTTCTAGTTTTCCTAAATCCTTTTCCATTTGGCGTTTCCCTCCAGGAACATCAACCCTGTTACCTATCTTTGTGTCATCAGCAAAAAGACAAACCTTACCAGCGAGGCCTTTTGCAATATCACTTATGAAGATATTAAACAAAATCGGTCCCAGTACAGATCCCTGTGGAACCCCACTGGTAACATGACCTTGTTTTGAATGTTCTCCATTGACTACCACCCTCTGTTGTCTGTCACTCAGCCACTGCCTAATCCACTCAACAATATGGGAGTCCATGCTCAATGACTGCAGTTTATTAATAAGTCTTCTATGTGGGACAGTGTCAAAAGCCTTACTAAAATCTAGATATGCGATGTCTACTGCACCTCCACCGTCTATTATTTTATTCACCCAGTCAAAAAAATCTATAAGATTTGTTTGACATGATCTCCCTGAAGTAAACCCATGTTGTTTTTCATCTTGCAATCCATGGGATTTTAGATGTTCCACAATCCTATCCTTTAATAGGGTTTCCATTAATTTGCCTACTATTGATGTCAGACTCACTGGTCTATAGTTGCTAGATTCCTCCCTACTACCTTTCTTGTGAATGGGCACGACATTAGCCAATTTCCAATCTTCCGGGACGACTCCTGTTACTAATGATTGGTTAAATAAATCTGTTAACGGTTTTGCCAGCTCACCACTAAGCTCTTTTAATAATTTTGGGTGTATCTCATCAGGCCCCTGTGACTTATTTGTCTTCACCTTAGACAGCAAACTTAGAACATCTTCCTCTGTAAAGATACATGCATCAAACGATTTATTAGTCATTCTTTCTAGTGGAGGTCCTTCTCCTTTTTCTTTTGTAAAAACTGAACAGAAGTATTCATTAAGGCAGTCGGCTAGCCCTTTATTCTCTTCTACATACCTTCCGTCCTTTGTTTTTAATTTAGTTATTCCTTGTTTTAATTTCCTTTTTTCATTTATATATCTGAAGAATGTCTTATCCCCTTTTTTCATAGACTGAGCTAGTTTTTCTTCTGCCTGCGCTTTAGAAGTTCTTATAACTTGCTTGGCCTCTCTCTGCCTAATCTTGTAGATTTCCTTATCTTCATTGCTCTGGTTTTTTTTATAATTACAAAATGCTAGCTTTTTATTTTTAATGATTTGGGCCACTTCTGCTGAGTACCACAGTGGTCTCCTCCTTTTTTTGCTTTTACTGACAAGTCTAATGCAATTTTCTGTTGCCTTCAATAATGCACCTTTTAAGTAGTCCCATTTCTCCTGGACTCCATGTAATCCGTTCCAGTCTGATAAGGACTCATTTATGACTAATTTCATTTTTGAAAAGTCTGTTTTTCTAAAATCTAAAACTTTTGTTTTTGTGTGGTGGGACTCTTTCACAGTTCTTATATTAAACCACACTGACTGGTGATCACTAGTTCCCAAGGTTTCGCCTACAATGACATCATATACCGAATCCCCGTTTGTGAATACCAAATCCAAAATGGCCTCCCTCCGGGTTGGCTCCTCAACCACTTGTTGTAGAGATAACCCCAGTAGGGAATTTAGAATATCTGTACTCCTGGTAGAACTTGCTATTTTGGTTTTCCAGTTTATATCTGGGAGATTGAAATCTCCCATAATGATAACTTCCCCTTTCATTGTCATTTTAGCTATTTCTTCAACTAGTAGATCATCTAGTTCTTTAACTTGACCAGGTGGTCTATATATCACACCTACACGAGTTACTGCATGGTTAGCAAACTGCAATGTAACCCAAACTGACTCTATGTTGGCCTCACCAACTTGTATTAGGTTAGATTTAATGCTATCTTTCACATACAGGGCCACTCCTCCTCCTTTCTTGCCTTCTCTGTCTCTTCTGTATAAAGAGTACCCTGGTATGGTTATGTCCCAGTCATTTCTTTCATTAAACCATGTCTCCGTAACAGCCACTAAATCTACATTCTCAGATGCCATTATTGAATCAAGTTCATTGATTTTTTTACCTAAACTGCGAGCATTTGTAGACAGGACTCTGAGCTTATCATTTCTTAACCTCTCAGAGTCCTGTCTCTCATCTGTGAGTTTCTCTCATCTGTTCATTGGGTACTGCTTTATAGAGCGCCTGAATACCTGTCCGAGCAATTGACTCTAATTCCATCACCCCTAGTTGATTTTCCCATTTTTTGAACAAGTTAACCGCCAGCTGATCTTCCCAGGTTGTCCTCAGTATCATGTAAATTTCTGAAATAGACATTCTACACTTATGCCCTAGAAAGGAATCAAATTTGTTCCTCTGCCCCGCCTTGGATAAATCGCTTATAATGCTCTTTACATAGCTGAGAACCTGTATATATTGGAACTGTGCCGGTTTCTGTAGATTCCACCTCTCTGTTAGCTCACCCAGTGATGCCCATTTGGCTTCCCTCTCGTGGATCAGATCCCCTGTCTTAGTCACTCCTTTATTTGCCCACTCTAGGAAAGATTTCTCACTATATCCAGGAGGGAAGTTGGGATTACCCTGTAAAGGGAGATGTTTCGAAAACAAATAAGGTAGGCCAAACAGCTTCCTCACATTCTTCCACGTAATAATTGTGTCTCTGAGAATAAGGGACTTCCTTGCTACAAGTGGGAGTTTCGATATTTTGGTGTGAAGGAGTGCTGTCAGGTTCCACGGTGATGCTAACTGACTCTCAACTCGTATGTTTGAATAAAATGAAGTCTTGTTGACCCAGTCTAGTAGGTGTCTACTAAGGCACGCTAGATTATAACCTCGCAGGTCTGGAAAGTTAAGGCCACCCTGTTCCTTTCTAAGTTTTACGTTTTTTAATGCAATTCTTGCCTTCTTACCTCTCCACAGGAATTGAGTAAACTTCTTCTCAAGGTCCCCTATATCAGCATGACGTAAGAGGACAGGAATCGTTTGTAGAGGGTACATTAGTTTCGCTGCCCCCATCATCTTAATCAATTGGCACCTGCCCATTATAGACAAGGGCAAATTATTCCACCTATCTAGTAACATAGTAACATAGTACATAAGGCCGAAAAAAGACATTTGTCCATCCAGTTCGGCCTGTTATCCTGCAAGTTGATCCAGAGGAAGGCAAAAAACCCTGTGAGGTAGAAGCCAATTTTCTCCACTTTAGGGGAATAGAAAATTTCTTCCCGACTCCAATCAGAATAACTCCCTGGATCAACGACCCCTCTCTAGTAGCTATAGCCTGTAATATTATTACGCTCTAGAAACACATCCAGGCCCCTCTTGAATTTCTTTATTGTACTCACCATCACCACCTCCTCAGGCAGAGAGTTCCATAGTCTCACTGCTCTTACCGTAAAGAATCCTCTTCTATGTTTGTGTACAAACCTTCTTTCCTCCAGACGCAGAGGATGTCCCCTCGTCACAGTCACAGTCCTGGGGATAAATAGCTGATGGGATAGATCTCTGTACTGACCCCTGATATATTTATACATATTAATTAGATCTCCCCTCAGTCGTCTTTTTTCTAAAGTGAATAACCCTAATTTTGATAATCTTTCAGGGTACTGTAGTTGCCCCATTCCAGTTATTACTTTAGTTGCCCTCCTCTGAACCCTCTCTAGCTCTGCTATGTCTGCCTTGTTTACAGGAGCCCAGAACTGTACACAGTACTCCATGTGTGGTCTGACTAGCGATTTGTAAAGTGGTAGGACTATGTTCATATCACGGGAATCTATGCCCTTTTGATGCAACCCATTATCTTGTTGGCCTTGGCAGCAGCTGCCTGACACTGGTTTTTGCTGTTTAGTTTGCTGTTTATTAAAATTCCTAGATCCTTTTCCATGTCAGTGTTACCGAGTGTTTTACCATTTAGTATGTACGGGTGACTTGCATTTTTCCTTCCCATGTGCATAACCTTACATTTATCAGTGTTAAACCTCATCTGCCACTTATCTGCCCAAGCCTCCAATCTATCCAGATCCCTCTGTAGTAGTATACTGTCCTCTTCAGTGTAAATTACTTTACACAGTTTAGTGTCATCTGCGAAAATTGATACTTTACTATGCAAGCCTTCTACAAGATCATTAATAAATATATTGAAGAGAATAGGGCCCAATACTGACCCCTGAGGTACCCCACTAGTGACAGTGACCCAATCTGAATGTGTACCGTTAATAACCACCCTCTGTTTTCTATCACTCAGCCAGTTACTTACCCACATACAGACGTTTTCTCCCAGTCCGAGCATTCTCATTTTATATACTAACCTTTTATGCGGTACAGTGTCAAATGCTTTGGAGAAGTCCAGATATACGACATCCATTGATTCGCCGCTGTCAAGTCTAGAACTTACCTCCTCATAGAAACTGATTAAATTAGTTTGACATGACCGATCCCTCACGAAGCCATGCTGATATGGCGTTATTTGCTTATTTCCGTTGAGATGCTCTAATATAGCATCTCTCAGAAAACCTTCAAACAGTTTACCCACAACAGATGTTAAACTTACCAGCCTATAGTTTCCAGGCTCTGTTTTTGGCCCCTTTTTGAATATTGGCACCACATATGCCACGCGCCAATCCTGTGGGACATTCCCTGTCAGTATAGAGTCTGCAAATATCAGAAATAAGGGTCTGGCTATGACATTACTTAATTCCTTTAGGATACGGGGGTGTATGCCATCCGTTCCTGGCGATTTGTCTATTTTAATCTTTTTAAGCCGCTGATGTACTTCTTCCTGGGTCAGACAGGACACTTTTAATGGGGAATTTATTTTTGCATTCTGCATGTCATCTGACAATTTATTTTCCTCAGTGAATACATTGGAGAAAAAAATATTTAACAGCTTTGCTTTCTCCTCGTCGCTCTCTGCGACTCCCCCCTCATTACTCTTTAAAGGGCCAACACCTTCAGCTTTATACTTTTTAACATTTATATAATTGAAGAACATTTTAGGGTTGGTTTACTCTCTTTGGCAATTAATCTCTCGGTCTCTAGTTTGGCCGCTTTTATTTGTTTTTTACATGTTCTATTTTTTTCCTTGTAGTTTTTCAGTGCTTCCGTGCAACCCTCCTGTTTTAGTGTTTTATATGCTTTCTTTTTGTCATTTATTGCTTTCTTTACAGTTCTATTTATCCACATTGGTTTCTTTTTGTTCCTTAACCTTTTATTACCATACGGTATGTACCTCTGACAATGAGTTTTTAGGATGTTTTTAAAGATATCCCATTTTGTGTCTGTATTTGTGAGGACTTTGTCCCAGTTAGTTTGGCCTATGGCCTCTCTTAGTTGGCTAAATTTAGCTTTTTTGAAGTTTGGTATTTTTGTTCCTCCCTGTAGAAACGCTCTTTTGAATGATAATTGGAAGGTTATTACTTTATGGTCACTATTTCCCAGGTGTCCCCCGACCTGCACGTCTGTTGTTCTGTCAGGTCTATTGGTTAATACTAAGTCCAGTATGGCCGTCCCTCTAGTCGGGTCCTGAACCAGTTGGGAGAGGTAATTGTCTTTGGCTTCCCTCTCGTGGATCAGATCCCCTGTCTTAGTCACTCCTTTATTTGCCCACTCTAGGAAAGATTTCTCACTATATCCAGGAGGGAAGTTGGGATTACCCTGTAAAGGGAGATGTTTCGAAAACAAATAAGGTAGGCCAAACAGCTTCCTCACATTCTTCCACGTAATAATTGTGTCTCTGAGAATAAGGGACTTCCTTGCTACAAGTGGGAGTTTCGAAGTCATTTCTTTCATTAAACCATGTCTCCGTAACAGCCACTAAATCTACATTCTCAGATGCCATTATTGAATCAAGTTCATTGATTTTTTTTACCTAAACTGCGAGCATTTGTAGACAGGACTCTGAGCTTATCATTTCTTAACCTCTCAGAGTCCTGTCTCTCATCTGTGAGTTTCTCTCATCTGTTCATTGGGTACTGCTTTATAGAGCGCCTGAATACCTGTCCGAGCAATTGACTCTAATTCCATCACCCCTAGTTGATTTTCCCATTTTTTGAACAAGTTAACCGCCAGCTGATCTTCCCAGGTTGTCCTCAGTATCATGTAAATTTCTGAAATAGACATTCTACACTTATGCCCTAGAAAGGAATCAAATTTGTTCCTCTGCCCCGCCTTGGATAAATCGCTTATAATGCTCTTTACATAGCTGAGAACCTGTATATATTGGAACTGTGCCGGTTTCTGTAGATTCCACCTCTCTGTTAGCTCACCCAGTGATGCCCATTTGGCTTCCCTCTCGTGGATCAGATCCCCTGTCTTAGTCACTCCTTTATTTGCCCACTCTAGGAAAGATTTCTCACTATATCCAGGAGGGAAGTTGGGATTACCCTGTAAAGGGAGATGTTTCGAAAACAAATAAGGTAGGCCAAACAGCTTCCTCACATTCTTCCACGTAATAATTGTGTCTCTGAGAATAAGGGACTTCCTTGCTACAAGTGGGAGTTTCGATATTTTGGTGTGAAGGAGTGCTGTCAGGTTCCACGGTGATGCTAACTGACTCTCAACTCGTATGTTTGAATAAAATGAAGTCTTGTTGACCCAGTCTAGTAGGTGTCTACTAAGGCACGCTAGATTATAACCTCGCAGGTCTGGAAAGTTAAGGCCACCCTGTTCCTTTCTAAGTTTTACGTTTTTTAATGCAATTCTTGCCTTCTTACCTCTCCACAGGAATTGAGTAAACTTCTTCTCAAGGTCCCCTATATCAGCATGACGTAAGAGGACAGGAATCGTTTGTAGAGGGTACATTAGTTTCGCTGCCCCCATCATCTTAATCAATTGGCACCTGCCCATTATAGACAAGGGCAAATTATTCCACCTATCTAAATCCTTTTTAATTTTGGCAAACAAGGGTGGATAATTCAACCTATATAAGGAATGTGGTAACTTACCTATTTTGATCCCTAGATAAGCAATTTGGGTCGACGGTTTGGCTATACCAAATTTCCCTGTGCCAATATCTCTCCCATCATCTCCTTGTGCCAAGGGAAGCACTTCACATTTAGTCCTATTTACTGCGTATCCCGAGTATTTCCCAAATTCACTAAGCAGGTCCATCACCCTCCCTATATGTTGTTTCGGGCGGGCCAGGAATAGAATTATGTTATCAGCGAACAAGGCCGCTTTTGCCTGACATCCCCCAACTTTGATACCTTCAAAGACACTAGAGTCACACAATCCTCTGGCTAGCGGTTCTAGCGCTAAGTTGAACAGGAGTGGGGATAGTGGGCATCCCTGTCGAGTGCCCTTTTGAAGCTGAAAGGGCTTAGATAGAAAGCCTTGGGTATAAACCCTCGCTCTCGGATTATGGTACATTTGGGACACATATGTCCTGAAAGCCCCTTGGAATCCCATCCTATCCAATACTGCTCCCAGCCATGCCCACTTTGCATTGTCAAATGCCTTTTCCGCATCCAGGGTGAGCATGGCTGGAAACTCACCCTCAACAGGAAGATCCTGGACCCGGTCTAGAACCGTCAAGACAGTCCTTATGTTCGTTACCGCTGACCTGCCTTTCAC